>NC_143029.1:78267500-78402500 GCF_057628025.1 Oncorhynchus mykiss
CCCTTACACTGTGTACAAGACAGTAGTTTTGGAATTGTTAGTTAGATTACTTGTTATTACTGCATTGTCGGAACTAGAAGCACAAGCATTTCGCTACACTCGCATTAACATCTGCTGCATACCATGTGTATGTGACAAATAAAATTTGATTTGATTTGATCTCAATTTTTTTCTGAGGTCTTGCTGATTTCATTTGATTTTCCCATGATGTCAAGCAAAGAGGCACTGAGTTTGAAGGTAGGCCTTGAAATACATCCACAGGTACACCTCCAATTAACTGATGTCAATTAGCCTATCAGAAGCTTCTAAAGCCATGACATCATTTTCTGGAATTTTCCAAGCTGTTTAAAGGCACAGTCAACTTAGTGTATGTAAACTTCTGACCCACTGGAATTGTGATACAGTGAAATAATCTGTCTGTAAACAATTGTTGGAAAAATTACTTGTCATGCACAAAGTAGATGTCCTAACCGACTTGCCAAAACTATAGTTTGTTAACAAGATATTTGTGGAGTGGTTGAAAAACGACTTTTGATGACTCCAATGTAAGTGAAGAGGCAACTCCGGAATGTTGGCCTTCTAGGCAGAGTTCCTCTATCCAGGGTCTGTTATTTTGCCCATCTTAATCTTTTATTTTTATTGGCCAGTCTGAGATATGGCTTTTTCTTTGCAACTCTGCCTAGGAGGCCAACATCCCAGAGTCCCCTCTTCACTGTTGACGTTGAGACTGGTGGTTGCGGGTACTATTTAATGATGCTGCCAGTTGAGGACTTGTGAAGCATCTGTTTCTCAAACTAGACACAATAATGTACTTGCCAGGTGGCAATGCCTGTGAGCCTGCCAGAGGCAGGTTGGTGCTGATGTTGATTTGTTTTTATCTTTCTTACCGAACCAGCACTACTTGTTTATTGTATTTTATTGTGTAATAAATTACTATGCTGGACAAACAAGTGAAAATTATAAAATATTTTTGAATAATTATGTAATTAATTGTTGATTCTTGTCTTGAGTAATCTGTCCCAGGTACTAAATGAAAGTGGTCCTTTTAGACAAGTTTACGGTTGACCCTCCTTGTTTTGTTCAATTTGTATTCCGTTTGGTGCCTACAGTAGTAGTGAATACGACCCAAATGCTTCTGAAAGTAGTGTTGGGTGGCTTGTAGGGAGCACTCTGATCTAAATGTTATCTGACAGGGAGCACTGCCCTGCAAAGAGAGTCCTCATTTGACATTAAACTGAGTTCCTGTCTCTGGCCTTTCTACATCCCATGACACTTATACCAAGACTGGGGCTCTTAACCCTGGTTTCTAACATGGCTGCTCATCATAAAATACCATTGTGGTGAAAAAATTCCCCTCTGGTTCTATCTGGTTGGATCCCCAACTTCAATGGTTGGCATTGTTAATCTGAATGGTATTGTTAATGTGAATGCATTATTTAATCTATTCAAGCCAGTATCAGCATCAGGTCAGGATGACCCAGATACTTGCTATAAGCTTTTCAAAGAAGGGATTTTAAATGTTCATGAAACATTGCCTCAACAAAAGCTCCCATGACAACCAGCTAAATATTGTGAAGAAAAAGGTGTTCAATTTCAAACCACGAAAACAAATTCCTGTCTGCTGTTATAGTGACAATAGTGGGTGGTTCATTTGTCCTTGTGGTTTTTGTTTGCTTGGAAAGGGATTTTTTTTTTCATGCACTTGATCCATTTGATGTAATTAATAAGAATGGATTACATGTTAAGAACAGTTATTAATAGTCTTGCCCCTCAAAGAGAAGAGCAGGGCTTCGTGCTTGGCAATACAATATATTGTTTTAGGATTAGAATCATTCCACATTGTGCAATTTTTAAAATGTATTCTTGATTCATGAGAAAATGTGGTTTGGCATTTGAAATTAAACTGTTTAAAAAATATATGGAATGAAAATGGACATGAATGAACAAAATGTCAGTATATAATTTGGGTGAACTATCAAGTGCATTTCTTTAATCGCAAAACTTAGTTACAAAATTAGCAGTTGTTGAGAACATTTTCAGACGCAACGAGGGAGGCCGGATATTCTACCCTCCTTTGATCAGCACTGTAGAACAATGTTAAGAATGTGAATTTCCTTGTTGTCTGGGCAGTTTTGTTATCTTTGACATTTGAGGAGGCTGCAGGCAACAACTATTGTACAACACTGATATGTGTAACACAATGGGGAGTTTGTCTGCACAAAAAAATGGACACATAGATCTTCAGGAATAGTAAACATGAGGGAGAGCTAGAGAAATGGTTTATTATCAAGTGGAGACAGTCACTGTAAATTAATGTTGCTGTTTCTTTATTTTTTTATTTAACTTGGCAAATCAGTTGAACAAATTGTTACTTTATAATGACGGCCTTCCCCGGCCAAACCTTCCCCTAACCCAGACCATGCTGGCCAACTGTGCGCAGCCCTATGGGACTCCCAATCACAGTCAGTTGTGATACAGCCCGGGCTCAAACCAGGGTTTGTAGTGACACCTCTAGCACTGAGATGCAGTGCCTTAGACCGCTGTGCCACTCAGGAGCCCCTGTTACATTATTGCATATGTTTTATACTACAGCTCATTTTCTATCGAACATTTCTAACAGGAAAAGTCAGCAAGAACAATGATGTTCAGCTAAATTAAATGGTTTCGACACCATTCAATATCATTCACCTTTAAATGAATTCACGAATTTCAGCCCATCTAACATCCTGACAAAATAATTGGGAGCTCAAAGTCAAATTGCAATTGAAGGCAAAAAGCCCTGGAGCAGATACAGATATACACTGATGTTGGGACTTTGACAAACTTATCAGTGAGTGAATGATGATCATGAAAACACACAATATTGATGGCTATAGCTATGCTCAACAAGTATCCCACTGGGCACAGATGGCAATTCAACACCTATTCCATGTTGGTTCAACTTAATTTAAATTAAATTATGTGGAAACAATGTTGATTCAACCAATGTGTGCCTAATGGGATATTATTATTCTGGTTTATTCTATTAAGCTCTTTTTGTGATATTTTACATTGCCTCGCTGGCTCGCTAAGTAATCAAGCCTACAATGATATCTACGATGACGTAGACAATAACAATTTGATTACGTGTTGCATCTGAAGTAGGATTCTTAAATGGAAAGAAGCCTTTTTCTGGTGCGAACAACTTTTCATGATGTGGTTGGGAAATGAGTGTTCAACAGTGCACTACATGTGACCAGAGCACAATTAGGCCCTGGTCAAAAGTGGTCCTCTAAATAGGGAATATGGTGTTATTTGGGACAGGCCCTCTGTCTGGGTATTCCTCACTGTATTCAGACATGTCTTGAATCAAAAGGCTGCAATTTGAACACACACAATCAATTAACTTGGTTATCAAAGTCCAATATCCCTTGAGGAAATGGAGGCCAGGCTTGGGTAGGTTACTTTCTAAATGTATATATGTTTTTTTGTCACATACACCATATAGGTGATTTGAAATGTGTTGTTTTATGCCAGATGCCAGATTTTTCACCTTGTTGGCCCGGTTATTCAATCCAGTGACTTTCAATTTACTGGCCCAATGCTCTAACCGCTAGGTTACCTGACACCCGTACAGTTACAATACCTGTCCAGAATTGTAATCCGTAACGTTTGGAATATCCAAACGCAGTAATGTAATCTGATTACTTTCCAAACTAAATCAAAAGGATCCATCAAACACATTTGGTGTGTCAATATAGTGGTCTCTGACTTGTCAGACTCGCTCAGGTGGAACAAACTTAAACTCGCGTGTATTTTCACTGCTGATTTTGAATCTCATTGATAAAACAGAAATGTGTACAAATGTATTTTTCGCAAACATCCTTTATTTTTGTGACCTTTTTTGTCCTTTATTTTCATTGGAGGTGGGGGGTTACAGGTATAATATACTGTCACTTCGGTATGAATAATCCAGGAGACAGATGCAGGAATGCGTAATAGTTTTTTTTATTGTACCCAAATTACAGCGTGCCATGTAAAGGCACGGGACGAAGACCAAACAAACACTATACAAAAACACAGGGTTGAAGACCAAACAAACACTATACAAAACAAAGGGTTGAAGACCAAACAAACACTATACAAAAACACAGGGTTGAAGACCAAACAAACACTATACAAAACACAGGGTTGAAGACCAAACAAACACTATACAAAAACACAGGGTTGAAGACCAAACAAACACTATACAAAACACAGGTTTGAAGACCAAACAAACACTATACAAAACCACAGGGTTGAAGACCAAACAAACACTATACAAAACACAGGGTTGAAGACCAAACAAACACTATACAAAAACACAGGGTTGAAGCCCAAACAAAAGAGAGAGGAGGACCTCGGAAAAATAACACATGCGCATGATGATTAACACACGGGACGGGACCTGTAATCATCTGCACAAATCCTCAATGGCACGAAAGCCAAAACACACAGCACAGGCACTCACACACACCAACGGACATAGTAACAATAATCGACAGCAACATGGTCAACAAAGGGCACACTTATACAATTACTAATCAGTGGGAATAGGGGACAGGTGTGCGTAATGAAAGTTCCGGAGGGATCCGTGATATATACAAATTCATATAATTATATAATCACTTAATATTTACCTGTGGGCTGCCACTCACAAAGACAAAAAAGGCAGATAAATACAGTACATAAATACAGTACGTTAGAGTTTATAATTGTTTTAGAATATATTTAGTATGTAAAAGAAAATAAACTAAATGGATTACGTGTTGCATATCAAGTAAGATTCTTAAATGTAAAGAAGCCTCATTCTGGTGCCCATCCCATTCCCCCAGAAAACCCTCCCCATTACCACCCCTTCCCTGTGGATCTGAAATCAAAGAAGGTAAAAAAATATGAATATATACAGTACTGTCAAAAGTTAGGACACACCTACTCATTCCAAGGTTTTTCTTAATTTGTACTATTTTCTACATTGAAGAATAATAGTGAAGACATCAAAACTATGAAAGACTATGAAAGAACCCAAATTGAATCATGTACTAACCAAAACAGTCCCCCACTGTTTTGGTTAGTACATGATTAGTACATGATTCAATATGGGTTCTTTCATAGTTTTGATGTCTTCACTATTATTCTTCAATGTAGAAAATAGTACAAATTAAGAAAAACCTTGGAATCAGTAGGTGTGTCCTAACTTTTGACAGTATTAAATAGATTTAATATTTTCCGTTCTTCAAAGTAGCCACCCTTTGCCTTGATGACAGCTTTCCACACTCTTTGCATTCTCTCAAAGCAGCTTCATGAGGAATGCTTTTCCAACAGTCTTAAAAGTGTTCCCACATATGCTGAGCACTTGTTGGCTGCTTTTCCTTCACTCTGCAGTCCAACTGATCCCAAACCATCTCAATTGGGGTGAGGTTGGGGGATTGTGGAGGCCAGGTCACCTGATGCAGCACTTCATCACCCTCCTTCTTGGTCAAATAGCTCTTACACGGCCTGGAGGTGTGTTTTGGGTCATTGTCCTGCTGATATACAAATCCAGATGGGATGGCGTATCACTGCAGAATGTCGTGGTTGCCATGCTGGTTAAGTGTGTCTTGAATTCTAAATAAATTACAGACAGTGTCACCAGTAAAACACCCCCACACCATCACACCTCCTCCTCCATGCTTCACAGTGGGAACCACACGTACAGAGATCATCCCTTCACCTACTCTGCGTCTCACAAAGACACAACGGATGGAACCAAAAATCTCACATTTGGAAGCATCAGACCAAAGGACAGATTTCCACTGGTCTAATGTCCATTGCTCATGTTTCTTGGCCCAAGTAAGTCTCTTCTTATTATTGGTGTCCTTTAGTAGTGGTTGCTTTGCAGCAATTTGACCATGAATGCTTATTCACGCAGTGTCCTCTGAACAGTTGATGTTGGGATGTGTCTGTGAAGCATTTATATGGACTGCAACCTGAGTCTGGTAACGTTAATGAATTTATCCTCTGCAGCAGAGGTAACTCTGGGTCTTCCTTTCCTGTGGCGGTCCTCATGAGAGCCAGTTTCATGATAGCGCTTGATGGTTTTTGCGACTGCACTTGAAGAAACACTCAAAGTTCTTGACATTTTCCGGATTGACTGACCTTCATGTTTTAAAGTAATGATGGACTGTCATTTCTCTTTGCTTATTTGAGCTGTTCTTGCCACAATATGGACTTTGTCTTTTACCAAATAGGGCTGTCTTCTGTATACCACCCCTACCTTGTCACAACACAACTGAATGGCCCAAACTCATTAAGAAGGAAAGAAATTCCACAAATTAACTTTTAACAAGACACAGCTGTCAATTGAAATTCATTCCAGTTGACTACCTCATGAAGCTGATTTGGAGAATGCCAAGAGTGTGCAAAGCTGTCATCAAGGCAAAGGATGGCTACTTTGAAGAGTCTCACATTTGTTTAACACTTTTTTGGTTACTACATGATTATTGTGTTATTTCATAGTTTTTGTGTTTTCACTATTATTCTACAATGTAGAAAATAGTAAAAATAATGAAAAACCCTTGGATGAGTAGGTATGTCCAAACTTTTGGCTGGTACTGAATATCTACTCCCAAATACTTCAAATGGGAAACAAGATGGGAAGTAGATCGGGGTCTTGAGAGAAAGTAGGGCTGATTTGGTTAGATACATTTTATAACTTGCGATAAAGCTGAATTCATATATGATCTTCAATGCATTTGGAAGTGATTGAGATATATTGTCCGCGTATAATGAGATTAAATGATCAGTATATTGGGAAATTTGTGTCATTTATTTTGATTCACGGATTGCCTGGGCTCGCTTTGTCTGCTTTGTCTTCTAGTGATTCTAAACGGAGCAGATCAGATATTGCTTGTTATAATTATGGCTATAACTATAGGCATATAGTATGTTAATAAATATTAATGAAATTGAAACCAATTCCCATATGTTCCAAGACAGACCCGAGATATGACCATTTTAGTCTATCAAAATACTTTTCTGCATTAGGAGATAAAACAGCCCAAGGAGCTAATGTTTCTGATGAATCATTTCAGATATCTACTAGTCGATGGAGGTTATCCGATGATAAAAGTTTTATCAGCAAACCTGCTTTGGTCCGTGTGGACCAAAAGGGTAAGAAAGTCTCGAGACGGGATGGCAACATTTTGGAAACAGTTTAATATCTTTGTTTATCAACGCCAGGGTGCGACAGTGAGGACACTGGGTCAAATCAAATAAAAGTTTATTTGTCACGTGTGCCAAATACAACAGTTGTAGACCTTACAGTGAAATGCTTACTTACAGGCTCTAACCAACAGTGCAAAAAAGGTATTAGGTGAACTATAGGTCGGTAAAGAAAAAAAAAACAGTAAAAATACAGGCTATATACAGTAGCGAGGCTATAAAAGTAACAAGGCTACATACAGACACCGGTTAGTCAGGCTGATTGAGGTGGGAATCCTTGCCTTTTTGTTTTATATAGAACCGTAACTCTTTCTGTATTCACATCTCCCCAAATTAACCTTTGTGAATGGCTGTGTTAGTAATTTTGAGCAATAGTGGACCAAAATCAGGGGGAATACCATCCCATTCAGGTGATTTGCCTTTTTTTGTATTTATTAAGGTTCCCCATGAGCTGCCAATGCAGCAGCTACTCTTCCTGGGGTCCAGCAACATTAAGGCAGTTATATACAAATTAAAATATTAAATTACATTACAAAATATTACATGACATTACATTTCACAACACACTAAGTGTGCTCCCTCAGGCCACTACTCTACTACCACATATCTACAATAGAAAATCCATGTGTAAGTGTGTGTAGAGTTGTCTTATCATGTGTATGTGTGTCTGTGTGTTTGTCTCTTCACAGTCCCTGCTATTCCATAAGGTGTATTTTAATCTGATTCTACTGCTTGTATCAGTTACCTGATGTGGAACAGAGTTCCATTTAACCATTGCTCTACATAGTACTGTATGCCTCCCATAGTCTGTTCTTGACTTGGGGATTGTGAAGAGACCTCTGGTGGCATGTCTTGTGGGGTATGTATGGGTGTACGAGCTGTGTGCTAGTAGTTTAAACAGACACCTCGGTGCATTCAGGATGTCAACACTTCTTGCGAAAACAAATAGCAATGAAGTCAATCTCTCCACCACTTTCAGCCATAAGAGATTTACATGCATATTATTAATGTTAGCTCTCCCTGTACATTTAAGGCCCAGCCGTGTTGCCCTGTTCTGGGCCAATTGTAATTTCCTTCTGTCCCTCTTTGTGGCACCTGTCCACACGACTGAAGAGTAGTCCAGGTGCGATAGGCCTGTAGGACCTATCTTAACTTCTGTTGAATCAACATGTTTTGACCATGACAGTTCACAATCGAGGATTACTCCAAGCAATTTACTCACCTGAAATTGCTCAATTTCCACATTATTTATTAGAATAAGGTTTAGGGTTTAGTGAATGATTTGTCCCAAATACAATGCTGTAGTGTTGCAGTGATTTCACTCACTGTAGTAGCTGACATGTATAGTCATCCGTATTCATAGACACACTGACATTACTCAAAGCATGTCATTAGTAAAGATTGAAATAAGTAAGGGGCCTAGACAGCTTCCATTAAAGAACACCCTCTGTGTTCTGTTAGACAGGTTGATCCACAATATAGCAGGGGGTATAAAGCCATAACACATACATTTTTCTAGCGGCAGACTATGATCGATCATTAAAGAACACCCTCTGTGTTCTGTTAGACAGGTAACTATTGATCCACAATATAGCAGGGGGTATAAAGCCATAACAGATACATTTTTCTAGCGGCAGACTATGATCGATCATTAAAGAACACCCTCTGTGTTCTGTCAGACAGGTAACTATTGATCCACAATATAGCAGGGGGTATAAAGCCATAACAGATACATTTTTCTAGTGGCAGACTATGATCGATCATTAAAGAACACCCTCTGTGTTCTGTTAGACAGGTAACTATTGATCCACAATATAGCAGGGGGTATAAAGCCATAACAGATACATTTTTCTAGTGGCAGACTATGATCGATCATTTCAAAAGTGCCACTGAAGTCGAACAAAACATCTCCCACAAACTTATCATCAATTATTCTCAGCCAATCATCAGTCATTTATGGAAGTGCTGTGCTTGTTGAATATCCTTCCCTATAAACATGCTGAAAGTCTGTTATCAATTTGATAAGTGTCTTCAATATTGGTGTTACTAGAGAAATTCAAACCTTTTTGTTAGAACATAGTATATGGGTTTGATTTTAAGATATTTAGCTTAATTAATTTGATTAATATTATGGTGTTTCTATTCCAAGAAAAAACGAAAAACAAAACCCTCAGGGTTCCCATTAGGATGGAAAGGAAAATATGGCATTTTACAACGTGACAGTCTGTAGGCTGGGAGTAGACTGTAGTACTAAAAGCATAAGAGGTTTGGAGGATTCTAAATTAATATTTAAAGGGCATTTTTTTGTTAGGGCAAATCTGATCTGTGAGAGGGGCTTTTATATAATTCACAATAATAATAATGATAATCGCTATGTTAAAAAATGAACAATATTTTGGAGATGATTTCATTTTCATGTTAACCTAGAGTGAGCAAGAAAAAGGCCATTCTTGAACATGGCGTGAGACATTCTCACAAATTTGTAAATAAAGCCAGTTGATGATTTATTTATGTTTTTAGAGGGAGAGAAACCAAAAGCCGCCTCATGGGTCTCCCAGTGGCAGCTGGCACGGGTATCGAACCAGCATCTGTAGCACCACTCGGGAGGCCCCATCCAAAAAGTTTTTAATGCTGATCAATTGCCTTGCACAAAATGTCAAAACACAGAGAGGTGTTGGTAAACATACATTGTCCTGCTAATAGCCCATTATGGGCTAAACTTCAAAACTTTGGGGTGACTGAGAAATTACCGTGTTTTGAAAGAAAAGCAATTTTTTTGTCCATTAAAATAACATCAAATTGACCAGAAATACAGTATAGACATTGTTAATGTTGTAAAGTAATATTGTAGCTGGAAAAAGCTGATTTTTAAAATAGAATATCTACGTACAGTGGGGAGAACAAGTATTTGATACACTGCCGATTCCTACTTAAAAAGCATGTAGAGATCTGTATTTTTTATCATAGGTAAACTTCAACTGTGAGAAAATCCAGAAATTCACATTGTATGATTTTTAAGTAATTAATTTGCATTATATTGCATGACATAAGTATTTGATCACCTACCAACCAGTAAGAATTCCGGCTCTCACAGACCTGTTAGTTTTACTTTAAGAAGCCCTCCTGTTCTCCACTCATTACCTGTATTAACTGCACCTGTTTGAACTCGTTACCTGTATAAAAGACAAAGAAGAAGTTCAAGATGACGGTCAATCACCCTCAGTCTGGGGCTCCATGCAAGATCTCACCTCGTGGGGCATCAATGATCATGGGGAAGGTGAGGGATCAGCCCAGAACTACACGGCGGGACCTGGTCAATGACCTGAAGAGAGCTGGGACCACAGTCTCAAAGAAAACCATCAGTGTTGCTTTCCAGTGAGGGTGATCATACCACATTAGAAAGTCAGGACAGAGGTCAGAGTTCATTCAAACCATTCAAATAAGTGTCTCTTATTATATTAGACAACTAATAAAAAAACAGTCAAACATTTCATACATTTCGTATCCCACGTTTACAGTACGTTTCTTTAATACATTTCTTATCAAAATCATTCACAAGGTCAATGTGTGTGTGTGTCTTTCAAATACCTCGCCACTAACCCATATCATAACCAGTAAGTTGTGTGTGTGTGTGTGTGCTGGTGTGTGTGTGGTAAATCATATGGCAAAAACAAACAAAAATGGCCAGGCCGTATTTAATTTCTTAACATACGGCCTAATCTGGATACCTTTATACTAACTACACTGCAGAATTTCACTCACTGTTCTACCAAGACCATAGCCTCAGGAAACGTTTCAAAGAGAGAGAACATGACTACCCCCATTCTCCTGGAAGATAAAGGCCAATTGCTTTAGCATTCACTATACTAATATCATAATCGGAAACCAAAAGGTTCTAACTACAAACAAAACATGATAACAATAAGCCCACTGTACTCCCTCATATCATTAATTGTTTAGACACGACAACATGTATCTCGCCACCGACTCTAACAATTCACTCCCTTATCATATGACTGGTCTCTCTTTTCCATAACCATAACCATGTAAGATTATCTTGGCATCATTACTAGACCACTGACCAACAACATATAGCTGTTTCACCTTAGATTGTTCCTATTAACCTCTATCTAACTAGGTAAGTCAGTTAAGAAAAAAATCGTATTGACAATGACTGCCTACCCCGTCCAAACCCGGACGATGCTGGGCCAATTGTGCGCCGCCCTATGGGACTCTCAATCATGGCCCAATGTGATGCAGCCTTAATATTCAATACTCATTTCAATCTACTTAAAACAGATTATAATTTTTAAATACATTAATAATTAATGGAGTTATTATTGGTAATGATTCTAATTCGATTTTGTTGTTTAAAAAAAAAAATATTAATCAGTAGTGTTGTTGTTTTTACACATGACTCACTGTGGTGAGTCTTGTGTCAAAATGGGGGAATTGACCAATTTTGGGGGGTTTTGGATGGAAGTTTACCCACCTTGACTGATATGTAGAAATGTATTGAATGATGTATGAAGGAGTGTATTTTTGTGTCTTCTGTTCTGTTTTGTTTTGATACATCTCACCAGATTGGGTCTGCTGGATGACTGGGATAATTTCCTGATCCTATGACTCTGCGATGAGGTTGACAGTGTGATAAGGGGAGGTGAGGTTGACCGTGTGATAAGCTACATGTGACATGTGCTTTAGAGATTTGCATTAGGAAAATTGGTAGTAGTAATAATTTGTCATACAGTAGATAATTTGTTTGGATTTCTTGAAACTTGTCTGGATTAGAAATGCACTGAACTAAACTGTTGTTCTGATATGCTGTCTCTCTAAAGGTTACTACAGATGGTGTCTTGAGCAATAGCAGGGACAATTTGACCAAAAACGGTATGGACCTCAAAACCCCCTCGAAAACGGCTGAAGAAATGGCATTCACTACGGCCTTGTCCTGCACCACTTCTATCGAGAGACCTGAGTCTGAGCCAGCAACCGGTGTAAAGCATCAAGTTGAAGTTATCGACTGTCTTTTCTCTCAGGAGTGCAACAGAAGTCCACGTGGAGGTAGCATGGAGAAAGATCCCTTCCAAACTTCCCTCATATTGCTGGTATACTGGTTGGCAAATGGACAAGACATAATGAGTTGTGGTTGGGTTCAGGTGAGACATCCAAATTGGGACATTGTCATGGGTCATCCACTTTGAACTGTGAAGCTATCTGAAGAAGAAAATTAATAAATGCCAGAAGATTGAGTGCCGGTGGATGGGGGGGGGGGGGGGGGGTCAACTGTGCCCGTAATTGATTTAGTCTTGTCTGAAATTGTTATGGTGGGGTTTCAGGTTGATTGAGGTCTACATTGCTAAATGTATAATGATTTAGGCAAAAAATGCATTGGGATACTGATCTGTAATTATAACCCTGATAAGATAGTTAATTGGGTTAATTATGACATGAATATAGTGTATGTTAATATAAATGTACATTCTGCCAGTATTGATGTGTGTTAATTAACCTCTCTGGGATATGTGGGATGCTAGCTGGCCAAAAGCCAGGGAAAATGCAGAGCGCAAAATTCAAATAAATTACTCTAAAAATCAAACTTTCATTAAATCACACATGTAAGATAGCAAATTAAAGCTAGACTTGTTGTGAATCCAGCCAATATGTCAGATTTCAAAAAGGCTTTTCAGCGAAAGCAAACAATGCTATTATCTGAGGATAGCACCATAATAAACAAAGGGAGAAAAGCATATTTCAACCCTGCAGGCGCGACACAAAACGCAGAAATAAAAATATATGTCACGACTCCTACCAAAGGTGGCTCCCCTTCCAGTTCGGGTGGCGCTCGGTGGTCGTCGTCACCGGTCTACTAGCTGCCACTGATCTTTTCCTCCCCCTCCTTGTCTGTTTATTAGTTACACCTGTTGTTAATTAGGTTTATTAGTTGGGCATTATTAGCCAGCCGGCCCGCCTGCTGGGTGTGCGGGATTGTTTTATGTGTACTCGTGTACACGCCTGTAAGTCACGGTTGTTCGTATACGTGAGTTATTTTCGGGATTGTTTAGTTCCCCTGTGTTTTGGGTCATTTGTTTTGAGTGGCGTCTGTGTGTGTGGTGTATATCCACTTTATTCACCTGGTTGGTGAATAAAGAAGTAGCGCTACTCTGAACTCTCTCTCTCCTGCATCTGACTCCTTCCTCCACTACACCCCGGGCATTACAGAATCCCGCACCAGTAAATATGGAGTCAGCAGGAGCAGCTGCCAACCCCCTCCCATCGATGGAGGAACGTGCCCTCCACCACACCACCGTCCTCCATCGGATCGGATCCGCCATGGACCAGATGATGGAGAGAATGGACCGATGGGAGAGGAGTGGTCTCCTCTCTCCACCTTCGGCTTCCCCAGCTCAGGATTCTCCTTCTCCTCTCTCCCCATCCCCCTACTCCAGCGGCTACCATTACCTCACTGCTGAAGGGGGGCCCGGTGCGTTTGCGGGGTGGTCAGCAGAGGCGGACAGAGCCTTCATTCAATAGGTTGAAGGCGCTGTTCACGGATGCACCCGTGTTGGCGCACCCGGACCCCTCTCTAGAATTCATAGTGGAGGTGGATGCGTCCGAGGCTGGGGTGGGTGCCGTGCTATCACAGCGCTCGGGTACGCCACCAAAACTCCGCCCCTGCGCTTTCTTTTCGAGGAAGCTCAGTCCAGCAGAGCGTAACTATGATGTGGGGGACTGGGAGTTGTTAGCGGTGGTCAGGGCTCTGAGGGTATGGAGAAACTGGCTTGAGGGGGCAAAGCACCCCTTTCTGATCTGGACCGACCACCAGAATCTGGAGTATATTCGGGCAGCTAGGAGACTGAATCCACGTCAGGCAAGGTGGGCCATGTTCTTCACCCGATTCCGGTTTACTCTGTTATATAGACTAGGCTCCCAGAACGTAAAGGCTGACGCACTGTCCCGCCTTTACGACACGGAGGATCGGTCCACCGAGCCTACTCCCATCCTTCCCGCCTCGAGGCTGATGGCACCAGTGGTATGGGAGGTGGACTCAGACATCGGGGTGCCAGAGGACATTGTCTCTGATCGGGGTCCCCAGTTCACGTCCCGGTATGGAGGGCGTTCATGGAGCGTCTTGGGGTCTCGGTCAGCCTGACCTCCGGTTATCACCCCGAGAGTAATGGGCAGGTGGAGAGAGTGAACCAGGAGGTGGGTAGGTTTCTGCGGTCATATTGCCAGGACCGGCCAGGGGAGTGGGCGATATACATCCCATGGGTTGAAATGGCCAAGAACTCACTAAGCCACTCCTCTACCAATATATCACCGTTTCAGTGCGCGTTGGGGTACCAGTCAGTCCTGCCACCGTGGCATCCGAGAGACCGAGGCTCCAGGAGACCTGGAGGGCTGTCCAGGAATCCCTCAAACAAGCCAGTGGACGGCAGAAGTGGAGTGCTGACCCCCACCGTAGTGAGGCCCCCCTTCCCGTTCGAGTGGCGCTCGGTGGTCGTCGTCACCGGTCTATTAGCTGCCACTGATCTTTTTCTCCCCCTCGTCTGTTTATTAGTTACACCTGTTGTTAATTAGGTTTATTAGTTGGGCTTTATTAGCCAGCCGGCCCGCCTGCTGGGTGTGCGGGATTGTTTTATGTGTACTCGTGTACATGCCTGTAAGTCACGGTTGTTCATGTACGTGAGTTATTTTCGGGACTGTTTAGTTCCCCTGTGTTTTGGGGCACTTGTTTTGAGTGGCGTCTGTTTTCACCTGGTTAGTGAATAAAGAAGTAGCGCTACTCTGAACTCTCTGTCTCCTGCGTCTGACTCCTTCCTCCACTACAACCTGGGCATTACAATATAATTCATGCCTTACCTTTGATGAGCTTATTTTGTTGGCACTCCAATATGTCCCATAAACATCACAAATTGTCCTTTTGTTTGATTAATTCCGTCAATATATATCCAAAATGTCCATTTATTTGGCGCGTTTGATCCAGAAAAACACTGGTTCCAACTTACGCAACGTGACTACAAAATATCTCAAAAGTCACCTGTAAACTTTGCCAAAACATTTCAAACTACTTTTGTAATACAACTTTAGGTATTTTTTAAAGTAAATAATCGATAACATTGAAGACGGGATGATCTGTGTTCAATAAAGGAGGAAAACAAACTGTAGCAAGCTTTCTGGTCACGCGCCTCTATCTAACAGTACACTTCAAGTTATCCTCGTTCAAGATGGTCGTACTTCTTCATTACACAAAGGAAAAACCTCAACCAATTTCTAAAGACAGGTGATATACAGTGGAAGCAGTAGGAACTGCAAGAAGGTCCCTTAGACATCTGTATTCCCAATGAAAACTCATTGAAAAGAGAGTGACCTCCCCCAAAAAATCTGAATGGTTTGTCCTCGGGGTTTCACCTGGTAAATAGGTTATGTTATAGTCACAGACGTGATTCAAACAGTTTTAGAAACTTCAGAGCGTTTTCTATCCAAACCTACTAATAATATGCATATGTTATCTACTGGGGATGAGTAGCATGGAGTTGAATTTGGGCATGCATTTCAACCGGACGTGAAAATACCGCCCCGGGTCACCAATAAGTTAAGTTGAGGGTTTTCATTTTGAGTGATAAAACCAATATGAATCACTGAGCAATATCATTCTGGATTTTGCTTGTATAATTAATTGGGAGTTTCTCAATCGCTTGGCTAATTTTTTAAACAGTCTTAACCTCTCTGCGCACCGGACCCGTTAGCGGGATTAAATTTGACAACATACGGTGATCGCTACATAAATAGTCATATTAAACAAGATATTTTGTCACGTAAAGATGCTCGACTATGCATATAATTGACAGCTTTGGAAAGAAAACATTCTGACGTTTCCAAAACTAAAAAGATATTGTCTGTGAGTGCCACAGAACTGATGTTACAGGCGAAACCCAGATAAAAATCAAATCAGGAAGTGCCGCATTTTTTGAAACCGCCTCATGCCAAAGACTCCTTATATGGCTGTGAATGAGCTACGAATGAGCTTACGTTTTCCATGCATTCCCCAAGGTGTCTACAGCATTGTGACGTGTTTTTAGGCATTTCCATTGGAGAATGGCTGTAAGGGATCATATATAGCGAGTGGTCACATGGTGTCTCCCGGAGAAAATCTTGCGTAAAATACTGAGGTAGCCATTTTTCCAATAGTTTCTTATGAGAAACCAATTGCCTCGATGGATATATTATCGAATACATATGTTAAAAACACCTTGAGGATGGATCCTAAACAACGTTTGCCGTGTTTCTGTCGATATTATGGAGCAAATTTAGAAAAAAGTTTGCCGTTATAGTTTAAGTATTTTTCGGTCGATTTCTCAGCCATGCATGATGAACAAACGGGAGCTTTTTCGCTTACAAAAATATTATTTTTGAAAAAAGGAACATTTTCTATCTAACTGGGAGTCTCCTGAGTGAAAGCATCTGAAGTTCTTCAAAGGTAAATAATTTAATTTGGTTGCTTTTCTTATTTTCGTGAAAATGTTGCCTGCTGCCAGCAGAGTCTAGCATAGCATTATGCCATGATTAACTTACACAAATGCTTGTCTAGCGTTGGCATTAACGCATATTTTGAAAATCTGAGATGACAATGTTGATAACAAAAGGCTAAGCTTGTGTTTGAATATATTTATTTCATTTCATTTGCGATTTTCATGAATAGGAAAAGTTGCGTTATGGTAATGCGCTTGAGGCTATGATTACGCTCCCGGATACGGGTTTGCTCGTCGTAAGAAGAATCATGAAAATACAAGTGTCTCACATGTTTCGAAAGCCTAGAATTTTGCTAATCCAACTGCTTTGTCAGATTTAAAAAAGGATTTACTGCGAAAGAATACGATGTGATTATCTGAGGACAGAGCCCCATAAAAAAAACTATTTCAACCAGCACAGGTGTAACAAAATCACAAATTGCAATAAAATAAAGTGTTTACCTTTGACGATCTTACTCGGTTTGCAATCCCAATGCTCATTCTTACACAATGAATGGTCTTTTGTTTGATAAAATCCATTTTTATAGCCTAACACGAAACATTTTGTGAACCGCTTGTGTCGTGAATTCCGTCTCATTCAATTTTCGACAACACATTCAATGTAAATACACACACTAAACGTGACTTTTCCAGTCATGTTTGGTTTCATTATAATCAACTGGTTGTTTGTAACACAACCAAACTTGATGGGTCATTTCGCGGGACGTATTGACTGAAAGAAATCGATTTGAAGACAACAAGTAATGACATCATTGTGAACCAATGATATGACCGCTGTTTCGTTGATTGACTGTATTTTAACCCAATGACCACTGATCGTCTTGAAATCTATCTTGGTCGATAGCCAATGAGCTGAGGTAAACGGCAATATGTAATGGTTATGTGTTGGAAGACCAACCCATGTAGTAAACTCCGGCGTAAAGAGGGTAATTTGCCATTGAAGATTCATACTCGAAAGAGCCGCGCATGTTACGCACAGCGATATTTTGGTAAAGCGCATCTTCAGCTGTTTATACATCAATTAGTATGGCGACTAAGTCAGGGGAAGCTAAATCTAAGTCTAGATATACAGATGTACACACAATTTTAGAAGAAATTGATCGGGAAAGTGAGACAGAGATTGTTGGAGGACGATTCATTTAGCTAGCATAGCTATGATTCCCAAATCGAGGAATAGTTTTTGAACGGAGGGGACATCGTTTTCGACTGGTAAGTTCTTCTCATGCTAATGCCATTGTTTGAAATTAATATTATAAAATATTATTTGTGATTTTATTTTATTTTAGAAGATATATATTAACATGTAATGAAATGTGTAAAGTACACGTTGGCTATACATTGTGGTGGGGGCATGTTTGTATGTATGTTATATGTATGTGTATGACCCATAGCCTATGTTTGTATGTATGTGTATGACCCATAGCCTATCTTTGTGTGTGTACATATACATATTGTGGATTAGAGGGAGCATGGCCGAGATGCGTGTGTCTGCCGCTCCACCCCACCCCACCCCCACATGAAATAGCCTATTTGAGGCTGTTGAGGGGAGGGCAGGCCCACAACAATGGCCAAAGTGAAATGGAGACAGTAGATACAGCTGGTCTGTTGTAATGTAATAAAGACAGTAGATCTAGCTGGTCTGTCATAATATAATAGAGACAGTAGATCTAGCTGAAATGTCATAATATAAAATAGACAGTAGATCTAGCTGGTCTGTCATAACATAAATGAGACAGTAGATCTAGCAGGTCTATAATAATATATTCAACCTTATGTTCCCTTTACTCTATATATATCTGTTTATTATACCTGTTGTCTCAGCGCTACTGGGGCATGGACCGCAAAAAATATCCCCATTCCAACTGCAATAAAGGACTACAACAAGAGCATGGAACGTGTGGTCCTGTCAGATGCTCTGATAGGCTAATACAATGTTCTCCATAAGACGATGAAATGGTACAAGACCTTCTTCTATAATTTCATCGACATTGCTGTGGTGAATGCATTCATCCTACACAAGGAAATGGCTAAGAGCTGTGGAAAGCATCTCACAGCTAGCCTTCAGAGAGCTGCTCATCAAGGAGCTTGCTGGCAGCACCACAGCACCACTGCACCACGTTCTGGCCCCTCTACCTCTGTCCCTTCTGCTCCTGCCACAAGTGTTGTTCATCTGCCCAAATGTATTTCTGCAGGCATGGATGTGCCTCAGGGCCAAAAGGGCACAGCATGGAGGCGTCGCTGTGTTCTTTGCAAAATGAAGTCCCCATCACCTGCACCACATGCTTGGTGACCCTCTGTTTTACAGCAGAAAGAGACTGCTATGGCACCTGGCATGAGCAGCACAATATTGTGTAGAGGACTGAGGGTCTTCCAAATATTTAAAGTGTTATTTTGTAAATGTATACATTTTTTTTTTCATGTTTTTTCTCCATTTTTTGGGGGGGCGTGTTAGAATACCATTTTGGTATTTTGTATATAGTTATTCCATTCAAAATGTATAACTTCACCAATTTGGCCACTTAGGTACATTTGGGCTACTTGTGTGGGACACCTGGGTGACTTCATGATAAATGTCATGTAGCACACTCATTTTGGAAGTTATCATTATGAAACATTGCACAAGTACTGTTGCCCTCTTATGTTTTTCACTGAAATTGTCTCCATCATCCTATCTGAATGTTTGTTTTGTCTTGTTCATTTTAAAGATGGTGATGATACAACAATAAAAATTTAAAATGTATGTTTTTTTCATTGTATTATCTAAACCAGATCTATTGTGTTATATTCTTCTACATTCAATTCACATTTACACAAACTTCAGCGTGTTTTCTTTCAAATGAAACCAAGAATATGCATATCCTTGGTTCTGGGCCTGAGCTACAGGCAGTTAGATTTGGGTATGTCTTCAGGCGGAAATTGAAAAAAGTAGGGGGGTAGCTGTAAGAGGTTTTAACTTAACTGTTTATGCGACATCACAACTCTATTGCATGTCTGCAAAATGTAGTAACTCACCCAAAACATTTCATTCATGCTTCAAAACCTAGTTATTGTTTCAGTAAATTGGCCAATGCCACCAAAATCCCCCCAAAACATTGTCATCATGTGAGCCGTACTGGTTAAAATGTTTAGATGTTTTTTCACCATGGCAGCCAACCCTGGAAATGTTTGTTATATACAAATGTCAGTTTTGTTCTACTTTTTTGTGGACACTGACTGCTTACTGTACTATACAAGAAAGTACATTTTGTCCAGCTGAATGCTATTGTGTATCACCATGAGCTTTTTAGATACTGATTTCAACCGTATGTAAAAGTTTACTGGGAAAAGTCAATACAGTACAATACTGTAATACACAGAAAAAGGATACGCACATTTGTATGTATACAGTACTTTTATTTTTGTAGCAATGTGTTACATGTAAAAAGAGAATTCACATTTGCATGTCCATTTTTACACATTTCTTACATGCAATGTCATATATAGTGAACAGGAAATTTGCCACAAAATGACATCCATGCAACAATGAAGAAACCTGAGGTAGTTCTGTAATAAACAATCAATTGTTCCTCCTCACAGTATGTAACACTACACGGTCCCATCTTCTTGGTGGACATCCTGTTGCTGTCACGCCCTGATCTGTTTCACCTTTCCTTGTGATTGTCTCCACCCCCTCCAGGTGTTGCTTATTTTCACCAGTATATGTATGCTTGTGTTTACTGTCTCTTTGTACCAGTTTGTCTTGTATGTTTCCAAGTCAACCACTCTGATCTGGTTTTGATATTTTTGCCTGTCCACGACCATTCTCTTGCCTACCCGTTGGGTTAATAAATATTGTAAGACTCCAATCATCTGCCTTCTGTGTCTGCATTTGGGTCTCTCCTTGTGCCTTGATAGTCACTCTTGTTGGTCTGGCCAGAGATTTTGATCAACATAATATCTGCTGTTTTCCCTTGCGATGCACCGGGGGAAAAATCTCCTTGAGTAGCACAACCATCCTCTGCAATGATCGCATGTGATGTCCTCACAAGCAGCATTCATGGCATCTAACAGAGACATCTGATCTTGTGCCCGATAGTCATATACTTTCCACCTCCATGCTGAAAAAATCAATTCTATTGGATTTAGGAATGGGGAGTATGGTGGAAGGAACTCCATTGTTATCCTTTCATGCGCAGCAAACCATTCCCTAACAATGTTGGTTCGGTGGAAGCTGACATTATCCCACACAATTACATACTTTGCAAATCTGGTCAAACTAAACCTCTTTTGTGTTCTGGTATTAGGTCTCTGTAAAGTGTATTTAGGAAGGCCAGGAGAAGTTAGGTGTTGAATATGTGTGCTCACACCATTCTCAGAAATGTCAGCACACATTGAAATATTGCCCCCAAGTTGGGCTGGTGTGCCAATTGTGGCTTGGTATGCAATGAGATTGTTGACACGTCTCCTGCCTTTGGCCAGATTGAACCCAGCCTCGTCCCCAAAAACAAGAATGTGGGTCATTTCATGTCCTTCCTGCTCCATTATTCTCTGCATAGTAACACAGAAACAAAATGTTTTTTTACAAAATATACTTTTACATAGCCTATTCTAGAATCAGACAGTTTAGTAAAGTAGAATTTTTTTCTGTTCTTATGGGTATCTACAACCTCAAGACATATATACAGGCATCATTGAAGTATAGTAAAACTCCCTGTACAAAATATAATGAGCATACCAATGGTTTACCTGGACATACTGGTACCGCAGCTCCTTCACTTTGTCACTATTCCTCTCAAATGGCACATTGTAGAGTTGTTTCATAGTCCGATTTTTTTCCAGAATTCTGTCTATAGTGGAAATGCTGGCAGAATTAATATTTGGGTCAAAGACATAAGGTTTTCAAAGTAACAAAACAATTAAACAGCCATTACAATTCCCTAAAAGGCTTTTTAATGTCCATTGGAGTGTCACCTATGCCCTTGTATTGGTTATATTCAAGAATAAATAAAATAATTAATTTTTATTGTGGTTCATATGAATGTACCCTAGTAAAATGTCATTAAGTATAACACTAAGTGCTTTTAAAAATAATCAATATATAATAAGGTTATATATCCATGCTTAGACTGGCAGAAATATTACTACCCCCCCCCCCCCCCAAAAAAAAACATTATTTTATTTTTAATACCTGTCACGTCCTGGTCTTAGTATTTTGTGTTTTATTTATTATTTTGGTCAGGCCAGGGTGTGACATGGGTTATTTATGTGGTGTTTTTTGTCTATGGGTTTTTTGTAGGTTATGGGATTGTGGTTAGTGGGGTTGTCTAGAAAAGTCTATGGTTGCCTGGAGTGGTTCTCAATCAGAGGCAAGTGTTTATCGTTGTCTCTGATTGGGAACCATATTTAGGCAGCCATATTCTTTGAGTGTTTCGTGGGTGATTGTTCCTGTCTCTGTGTTTGTTTGCACCAGATAGGGCTGTTTTGGTTTTTCATGTTACGGTTATTGTATATTGTTTGTGTTTTCATCTTTATTAAAGATGTTTACAAATAACCACGCTGCATTTTGGTCCTCCTCTCCTTCGACAGAACCTTAACAATACCACATATTTTATGTGTCATGGGTACAACTCAAAATTTGTTGAAGTTTTTTACTAACGCTTCCTGCCTTACACTGGAATAAATACAAAAATATATGAAAATATCTTTCACTTCATCCTTTGATATTTGTTTTTGTCTCTCTGAGTCAACAAAACTAAGTAAAAAATACTGGTTTTATACTGTATAACAATATTTCGTTACCCTGAATGATACATATCACTACGGCCCACAAATATTGATTAAATGTGATTCCTTCAGCAATAACAATAATTTCGGCACTGCTCAACTTGCAACAGCCAGTTAAACTGTTGCCTCTCAAGTGCATCCAGTTTCTCGTTGAAGTTTTTAACCAGATTGAGCCATGTGCCCGTCTCTTCTTTTCACAAAAATTACCTTTCTCCATTGCTTGATTTCTCCCTCACCACTGTTGCCATGAAAATCGGTGCATTCTCTTCAGGTAGGGCCAGCTCTATTTCTTCACGGCAGCACTTTGCAAAAACACATATGCATTGATTGTTCTTGAGATCTTTGACAATGGAAGACAGTAACTCGGAAACGCTTGAGGTTTTCAGCAACCCGCTTTGGCTCAACCTGTCAACTAGAAGTTTCACATTCTCATGAACGAGACACACACAGGTGTTGCGGTCATCTGTCTTTGGCTCTGTAATGTAAAATGGCCGCAGTCCTGAAAACTGTCTGTATGACAGTGAGTGTCCCATCCACCTCTGAATTGTACTCTGCATGGAGGTCTTTTAGAGATTTCGAGAGTATGCACCTCTGAACCTTCTACTTTTGCATGTTTTCCTACTTACAAAGCATGTAGAGGTCTGTCATTTTTATCATAGGTACACTTCAACTGTGAGAGACAGAATCTAAAACAAAGCCAGAAAATCACATTGAATGATTTTTAAGTAATTCATTTGCATTTTATATCATGACATTTGATCACCTACCAACCAGTAAGAATTCCGGCTCTTACAGACCTGTTAGTTTTTCTTTAAGAACCCCTCCTGTTCTCCACTTATTACCTGTATTAACTGCACCTGTTTGAACTCGTTACCTGTATAAATGACACCTGTCCACACACTCAATCAAACAGACTCCAACCGCTCCACAATGGCCAAGACCAGAGAGATGTGTAAGGACATCGGGGCTAAAATTGTAGACCTGCACAAGGCTGGGATGGGCTACAGGAATATAGGTAAGCAGCTTGGTGAGAAAGCAACAACTGTTGGCGCAATTATTAGAAAATGGAAGAAGTTCAAGATGATGGTCAATCACCCTCGGTCTGGGGCTCCATGCAAGATCTCACCTCGTGGGGCATCAATGATCATGAGGAAGGTGAGGGATCAGCCCAGAACTACACGGCAGGACCTGGTCAATGACCTGAAGAGAGCTGGGACCACAGTCTCAAAGAAAACCATTAGTAACACACTATGCCGTCATGGATTAAAATCCCGCAGCGCACGCCAGGTCCCCCTGCTCAAGCCAGCGCATGTCCAGGCCCGTCTGAAGTTTGCCAATGACCATCTGGATGATCCAGAGGAGGAATGGGAGAAGGTCATGTGGTCTGATAAGACAAAAATAGAGGTTTTTAGTCTAAACTCCACTCGCCGTGTTTGGAGGAAGAAGAAGGATGAGTACAACTCCAAGAACTACAATCCCAACTGTGAAGCATGGAGGTGGAAACATCATTCTTTGGGGGATGCTTTTCTGCAAAGGGGACAGGGCAACTGCCCCGTATTGATGGGAGGATGGATGGGGCATTATTTTGTTTGCAAATTACGTGAAGTGAGCGAGGAAAAAGGCCCTCTTGAACATGGGGTGAGACATTCTTACTAATTTGTCAATTAAGGCAGTTTGTTATTTAGAATGATTTATTTCTGTTTTTAGAGGGAGAGAAATAGAAAGCCTACCATCACCTCATGGGTCTCCCGGTCACGGCCAGACAGGTATTGAACCAGCATCTGTAGCAATTCAGTTTGCACTGGGATGCAGTGTCTTAGACCTCTGCACTACTCTGGCAATGTACAACATGAGTGGTAGGGAATAGGCTACAGAACTACAGTAAGAGCAAGGTAATCATAATATTCCCACACCCTAATTGTAGTCTAAATTTCTCTTCGAATTAAAACCTTTTAAAAATTGTTTTAGTAAGTAATACTGACAAGTAGCAACAAACAAATATGTGTATTTTTCTGGGTGTGCGCTTACAGGACAGAGGAATTGAAATTAATTGAAATTCAATTTTGAAGTTGTGCTCAATTATCAGTTTCTGTTTGGTTTATGTCGCCCCTTCATTGTCAGTTAGAGACACAGTCATTTTAAAGAATCCAACCGGCCTCACAACCGCAGACCACCTGTAACCACGCCAGCCCAGGACCTCCACTCCCGGCATTTTCACCTGAGGGATCATCTGAGACCAGCCACCCGGACAGCTGATGAAACAGTGGGTTTGCATAACTAAAGAATTTATGCACAAATTGTCAGAAACTGTCTCTGGGAAGCAAGCTTGTCATCCTCAAGGGTCTTGACCTGACTGCAGTTCTGCGTTGTAACAGTGGGCACATGCTCACCTTCGATGGCCACTGGCACTCTGGAAAAGTGTGCTCTTCACGGATTAATCCAGGTTTCAACTCTACGCTACAGATGGCGTCGGGTGGGCGAGCGGTTTGCTG
This sequence comes from Oncorhynchus mykiss, assembly GCF_057628025.1. Taxonomy (NCBI): domain Eukaryota; kingdom Metazoa; phylum Chordata; class Actinopteri; order Salmoniformes; family Salmonidae; genus Oncorhynchus; species Oncorhynchus mykiss. Next base: position 78,292,510 of record NC_143029.1, read on the forward strand.
ATGTCAATATTTTGAACAGAGTGTCGGTGGGGTTATGGTATGGGCAGGCATAAGCTACGGACAACAAACACAATTGCATTTAATGATGGCAATTTAATGTGCAGAGATACCGTGACGAGATCCTGAGTCCCATTGTGGTGCCATTCATCCGCCTCCATCACCTCATGTTTCTGTATGATAATGCACAGCACCGTGTCGCTAGGACCTGTACACAATTCCTGGAAGCTGAAAATGTCCCAGTTCTTCCATGCCCTGCATACTTAGCTGATATGTCACCCATTGAGCATGCTTGGGATACTCTGGATTGACATGTACGATAGCATGTTCCAGTTCCCGCCAATATCCAGCAACTTTTCACAGCCCTTGAAGAGGAGTGGGACAACATTCCACAGGCCATAATCAACAGCCTGATCAACTCTATGGGAAGGAGATGTGTCACTCCAGATACTAACTGGTTTTATGATCCACACCCCTACCTTATTTGTTAAATGTATCTGTAACCAATAGATGCATATCTGTATTCCCAGTCATGTGAAAACCATTAATTAGGGCCTAACAAATGTATTAAAATGTACTAATTCCCTTAACTCTGTAAAATATTTTAAATTGTTTAACGTTGCGTTTATATTTGGTTTTCACTGTATTTCCGAAAGGACAGTCTGGCTTGGTTCGGATTTAAAATTAAGGTGTACAGTTATTAATAGAAGCGGGAGAATCTTTGACAGCTGCAGGCTAAAGTTAAATCTAGACTTTGTTTCCTCTATTGTAATCGCTCCCCTTTCACCCCAGCTGCCGAACTAACCCCACTTCAGGTGACCATCCTACCCACGCTAGATTACGAAGACATCATTTATAGATCGGCAGGTAAGGGTGCTCTCGAGCGGAAAGATGTTCTTTATCATTCGGCCATCAGATTTGCCACCAATGATCCTTATAGGACATATCATTGCACTCTATAATCTTCTGTTAACTGGTCATCTCTGTATACCCATCGCAAGACCCATTGGTTGATGCTTATTTATAAAACCCTCTTAGGCCTCACTCCCCCCTATCTGAAAAATCTGCTGCAGCCCTCATCCTCCACATATATATCCTATTCAGCCAGTCACATTCTGTTAAAGGTCCCCAAAGCACACACATCCCTGGGTCGCTCGTCTTTACAGTTCACTGTAGCTAACGACTGGAACGAGCTGCAACAAACACTCAAACTGGACAGTTTTATCTCAATATCTTCTTTCAAAGACTCAATCATGGACCCTCTTATTGACGGTTGTCTCTACCTTCTTTCCCCTTGTGCTGTTGTGTTTGCCCAATAATGTTTGTACCTTGTTTTGTGCTGCTGCCATGTTGTGTTGCCACCCTTTTGTTGTCATGTTGTGTTGCTACCATGCTGTGTTGTCATGTGTTGCTGCCATGCTATGTTGTTGTCTTAGGTCTCTCTTTATGTAATGTTGTGTTGTCTCTCTTGCCGTGATGTGTGTTTTGTCCTTTATTGTTCTTAAATGTATTTTTATTTTTAATCCCAGCCCCTGTCCCCGCAGGAGGCCTTTTGCCTTTTGGTAGGCCGTCATTGTAAATAAGAATTTGTTCTTAACTGACTAAGATTAAATAAAATAGAGATTAGGAGAGAGACTGGGATAGCAAACTGGGTAAAATAACAAAAGTAAATAAATGGTTGCTGGATGAACCTTAGCCAGCACAGTTTGGTTCAGGTTTGCACAATAGTTGTGAGACTGCAGTGTTTCTGTCTTGTTTTAAAACATTGCCTTTTACACGCGATATAATAAAATGCTTCACAGTAGGAGAGTGAAACCATATAAGCATGATGTGAGGGGTTGTTTATTTATTTATTTGTTCTCTAAATGAAATAGGGTTAACATAGGGTTCAGATGTTTTTGGGGACTTTAAAAGATCTCTTAAGATAAATAATGTTAAAGATTGGGAAACACACCCCAGGACAGGATACGTTCAAAAATCATTAGTATCAACATTTGCAAATTTGCCTATGTTTTACCTTGAAGGACAATGTTACCCTCCAGTGGTATAAGGGCAGGACTACAGAAGAGAGAGAGAGAGAATCCCTCTTTATTGAAAACATCCATTTGAAATGATCATTCAACATTTCCCAAAGGAGTAGACATGACTGTGTTACACTACCAACTCTTTAATTTAAAGCTGCAGTATGTAACTTTTTGGGACGACCTGACCAAATTCACATAGAAATGTGAATTATAGATCTGTCATTCTCATTGAAAGTAAGTCTAAGAAGATATGTTCTGTGTGCGCTATTTCTATGGTTCCTATTCTTGAGTTTCATTTTTGCGTCTTTTACTTTGTTTTATACACCAGTTTCAAACAGCTGAAAATACAATATTTTTGGTTATTGAAAATATATTTCACAGCAGTTCAGATGGTACTTTGAGTCTCTACACTATACATTGCTTGTTTTGTCACAAACTGAAATTAGGCAAACCATTAGAATTTTAGCAAGAAGCAAAATGCCGCAGCGATTTCTGCGTGTTGCACCTTTAAAAAAAAATCCAGTGGGTGTCACGTTCTGACCCTAGTTCTTGTGTTATTTGTTTGTTTTAGTTGGTCAGGACGTGAGTTGGGTGGGCATTCTATGTTTTGTGTTTCTAGGTTGGTTTTCTGTGTTCGGCCTAGTATGTTTCTCAATCAGAGGCAGGTTTCGTTAGTTGTCTCTGATTGAGAATCATACTTAGGTAGCCTGGGTTTCACTGTTGTTTTGTGGGTGATTGTTTCCGTGTCTGTTTGCCACACGGTACTGTTTCGGTCACGGTTATTGTTTTGTATTCCTTGAGTGTTCAGTTTATGTTTTTAAATAAACAACCATGGACACTTAGTACGCTGCATCTTGGTCCGATCCTTGCTACACCTCTTCAGACGAAGAGGAGGAAAACCCTTACAGTGGGTGAATACTAAGGTGAGAGATACTGTATTAGTATCAGATCAGCCAACTGCAAATGGGCCTTGCAGATGCTCTGCTCAAGGCACAGCTCTAGTCTCTTCCACATAGATGGTGATTTGCTAGAAGGTGGGGTGTGGGCACTTGTGGGGTCTGGGGGTGTCACTTTTTCAATATTATCACTTGAGCCCACCATCTCACCAAGTCTTTCTCCAGCTGATGCTGTCATCAGTGTCCATGGGCACTCCTCTCCAGACGCCGGCGTGAAACAAGCAACACGTCACATTTGGGCTTGAGTGTTGCCTGTGTGTTTCATATGTAATATAACAAAAATCTATGTTTCAAATCATGAAACTGCAGAATCCTTAGTTATTGGACCAACAATATGTGTTTGCTAATAGGCATGGGTAGGTGTGCCCCCTTTCTGTCCAATGAGTTCATTTCTGGGCAATATTTCTGCCCATGTAGGCAACCCCTTTTAGCTAATGAGCACACCCAGAGGCAATACTTCCATATAACCTCTTCATTGTCAATATAAGATAGATTTAGTTTTTTAAGAAGGTAATTCTGCAGACAAAATAGGCCATTCAACTAAGCATGTATGTCTGTGTAATTTTGTAAACACATTATCAATGCTAGTGTCACTAGTGTTGTATTTGTCTTACCCTTAAAAATAGACAACCTCTCCTTTAATATTTTCCACAGTGTCAAAGCTGCCTTTAACTCTCTCTTGCTCCATTCACTGTTTGTTGGCCTTGGAGGTGAAGGACTGGGCAGGAGTGGGTAATTGGGAATTGCACCACCGCCACCAGGGTGCACTCTAGGCTTGCTCTCCTCCCTACCTGCGGGAAAGGCAAAGGGTGAATCCTTAGAGGACTCATCTTTGTATCTGGCCTGTAGATCTCCTTGTGTGTCTGAGCGCAATGGAAGCGCAGTTGAGACCATCTCCATTTTTAAGTAGTCCATTTTTTTTCATCTACTTCTATGAGTTGCTAAACAAACTGAAAGGGTGCAAACTGCCACCTCTAGTGTGTTGTTTAAACAGGTTAAAGCCAAGGTTGGAAATGTACTGCCACCTGTAGTTAAGGAATGTTTGCTCACTAGTATAATTAATGGCTGATCCCTCCTGATGACATGGAGGGAATTATTTGATTCTCCCTTATCTGATTGGAATTCCCACCCAATTGACTACATTAAAATGGTGATTGTGCTGCCCATGCTAAAATGGGCTTTTAGGTGCTAGAGTACTGTCTCATTCCCTATGGGTGAATCTTACTTATATTTCCTTGGCAGATTCTCAATTGGTTTTGCTTGACTCCTCTCGTCCTCTCCTCCATCCTCTCCTTGGATCCTTTTGAAAAAGGTTCAAGGTAATTGAGGAGAGGTGGTGAGGAGAGGAAATGTGGAAACAAATGTGCTGGTACTTCCACGTCATCATGCAAATTATGTTTACAGGGGTGGAATCCCAAAATAAATGTGTAAAGTAGTGCAAATAAATGTAGCTAGTTGTGCGAGATATTGTATAGACAAAATGACAAGTAGCATAAAACTAAGGGACATGATTGACTAAAAAACCTACACTAAGGTGTGAGGGTAAAGGTTCTGCATTCAGGAGCCTCATTTTTAAACATTGTGTACATCAGAAATTTACTCCAAAACATGCATGCGCCAGTTTTTACACAAAAGTTGGTATATATAAAAATGGAACTTGATGTGAGATTTATGAAGTTTATAATGATTTGAGCTTATAATTATATTTGTAGTTGTAAACACATTCTCAAACCTGTAACTGGTTAGTTGTGAACATGAAAAAAAAACTCATTTGTAGATGTAATTGCATTCGTAAACTGTTAACTTAACATTTCCAAGCAATAATTGCATCTGTACACCTGCCCATGTCAATTTCGTGTGCTAAGACTTCGGTTGTACTTTAACACCCTACCATGACAAAAAGATTTGTAGATGTGAAAAGTGATTTGCAAGCAAAGAGAGCGAGAGAGAAAGCAGGAGCTCTGGAAGGTGGGACCTCTTTCTTCTAACCAATCAGATGAGGCTTTCAGTACACCAGCATACTCTGCACTGGTTGGTTGGTGACAGCTCACATGGTCCATGTTGTCTGGCGCAACCACCGGTCAATCACAACGTACATTACCAGGTTACCGCTGAGACCGAATGTGCAATGTCCACCAAACCCCAACTGTTAGCTGTCATGGCTAGTATGTTTAAATGTGTTTATTTTATGGCTAGGTAGCAAACTTTTTTCTTCTTTGTAATGTGTTATTGGAAGCTATTGTCCAAGTCATTGTTATTAAGTGTTTATAACTCTAACATTGTCAGATACTAGCTAACAAAGTCGATTAGCTAAGTCAAGTTATTTTGCAAGCTATTTTTAAGCTAACTAGCTAGCTATATTCTGTATGGATCCATACAGAATAGCTTGCTATGGAGTTTTAGTGGAAGCATGACTGAAGGTAGAAAATAATTTCTTTAGCTCTGACATTGGCTGTATTCTATGAATCTGCACTGGCCTTGGATTAATGTAAAGCCCTATCTAAACCATTTACAATTGTCTGTCTCCACTCTCCAGGCAGCAATCCAATCCCAGTTAGATGGGGTCCATTAGGCCTCCATCAGCTCCACAATGCCCTGGGGGATGTGAAGAACATCCACAACTCCCTGGCAGAAGTCAGCAATGACTGGAGGCAAAGCATCAACACCATTGAAAACCTGAAGGCCGTGAAATATGCTGGGTTGCATCCTGCAACACAGTCAGATTGCCTCAGCCGTGGAGAACCTGAAGAATATGTATTTAGGTAGACTACGGTGGTGAGTGTTGCAACCGAGGACAGACGATTTGTACTCGCTTCAGCAGTGCCATGCTCTGAACTTGTTTGGCCTACCACTTTGCAGCTGAGCCGTTGTTGCTCTTAGACGTTTCCACTTCACAATAAAATCACTTACATTTGACCGGGGCAACTTTAGCAGGGCATACATTTTACGAACTGACTGTTGGAAAGGTGGCATCTTATGATGGTGCCACGTTGAAATTCACTGTAAGGCCATTCTACTGCCAATGTTTTGTTATGGAGATTGCACGGAGATTGCACGGCTGTGTGCTCGATTTTATACACCTGTCAGCAACAGGTGTGGCTGAAATAGCCCTAATTTGAAGGGGTGTCCACATACTTTTATATATTAAAATACAAAAACATGGTCATGGTAAGCACAAATAAAGCACAAATAAATAACCTCACAAATCACCAAGAAAACAGTTACATTCCTCCACAAATAATTTACCAATCAAAACCTTAAAGTGCCCGAGCGGCACCAGAACATCAAGATTAAATTAATTTAGTCCCATTAATATGGTGCATTAAAATTAAAAGCAGACTTACCTAGCTTGGTGGAGACCCTAGGAACCAATCCTGTGAACGGGTTAGGCCACTCTGGTGTCTATACTTCAACAGCAAAATTAGATAAGATGGAAGTTTATGAAGTAGGGCATTGAAATCAATAAGGGAGTAATGTAAATATCTATGGGTCTTTAGTGAAGTCCAGACAACCTTTTTATACAGGATGCAGTGATTATCAAAACTGTCAACTGTAACAAAATGATGGGCTCTATGGCATCCGAAGTGTTAAGAGTAGTAGCAGCTGCACTTTGATAAATAATATCACCATTATAAGGAACAGATAAAAGGTTGACTGAACCTGCTTCCTACTGCTTAGAGAAAGCCACAATCTGTTTCTATAGAAAAAGCCAACTTAAAATCTTAGCTTCTTAACCAACTCAACTGTATATTTTTTCAACATATTATCCATGTAAAAACAAATGCCTAAGTATTTATATGTGAGAACACGTTCCTTTACCATCTAATAAGTGAACATGTCGTTCATCTGAATCATTCCTACAAGAGTTTAAAAGCAACATCTATTTAGTTTTGGCCATATTAAGTTTGTTAAATCAGCAAGGGATTCCTGCATAGCTATAAAATCTGACTAGTTTTAACACATCACCAACAAACTATCATGGTCCAAACACACCAAGACAGTCGTGAAGAGGGCATGACAACACCTTTTCCCCTTCAGGAGACATAGAGAGACATCCTCGAGTTCTACAGCTGCGCCATCGAGAGCATCCTGACGGGTTGCATCACTGCTTGGTATGGCAACAGCTCGGCATCTGACCACAAGGCGCTACAGAAGGTAATGCGTAAGGCCCAGTACATCACTGGGACCAAGCTTCCAGCCATCCAGGACCTGACTTGGTGTCAGAGGAAAGTCACCAAAAATTGTCAGAGACTCACCTAAGCCATAGACTGTTCTCTCTGCTATCGCATGGCAAGCGGTACCGGAGAGCCAAGTATAGGACCAAAAGGCTCCTTAACAGCTTCTACCCCCAAGCCATAAGACTGCTGAACAATTAATCAAATGGCCACCGGACTATTTACATTGACACCCCTCTGCATTTGTTTTGTACTCTGCTGATATTCACTGTTTATCTATGCATAGTCACTTCACCCCTACATACATGTACAAATTACCTTGACTAACCTGTACCCCCGCACATTGACTCAGTACCGGTACCCCCTGTATATAGCATTGTTATTTTATTGGGTTACTTTTTATTATTAATTTAGTAAATTTGTTAAATATTTTCTAAACTCTTCTTGACCTGCGCTGTTGGTTAAGGAGTTTTGTTCCGTTTGCTTCCGTTGAAGAAATGTTTTTCAACCGAATTGGCGAAATGAATACACTTGTAACGACAGTCGTATGAATAATTGGACCAAGGCACAGCGTGAGTAGAGTTCCACATTTTAATGAAACTTCCAAAACAACACAGATATAACAATTGTGAAATACGTGGTGCACATTGGCACTAAAACAAAACAATATCCCACATCGCAGGTGGGAAAAAGGACACACTAAGTATGATCCCCAATTAGAGGCAACGATTATCAGCTGCCTCCAATTGGGAACCATACACACACCAACATAGAAATATAATACCTAGAAACCCCTCTAGTCATGCCCTGACCTATTACACCATAGAGAACCCCCTCTGTCAGGGCGTGACAGTACCCCCCCCAAAGGTGCAGACTCCGACCGCAAAACCAGAAACTAGATGGGGAGGGTTGGGGTGCAGGACGTAGCACCCGCTCAGACTGCGGATCCAGACATTGAGCTGGGCTGAACGCCGTGCCCGGACTGGGCACCGGCACAGAGGAAGGCTCTGGCCATGGAGCGCGACCCCCGAGGGCTTTCTATGGTCAGGGCGTAACAACAATCCTGATCCTTTTCATAGAAGCCACATACAAACACATGATCATTTGTGCTTTTCTAATAACCAATTTCTGTGTTCATGCATGTGACTGACTGAACGTGCCTGAGAGGAATCCTCACTATAAGTATCTGCAATTTGGCAGTACGCCCATAATTTTGGGGGGAGAATGGAAAGGGATATCTCAGTTTCAAGGTCTCAGCTTGGCGAGAAGAAGCCTTATGAGGTATTGGTCAGTCATTAACCAAACATTAATTAATTAATTATGAATAATGAATGAGCTAAATCATATAAATATAACTTGTCGGTGTAAGCAGTATATATTTTTATGTATTTATTTGTATTTTATTTATTTAACTAGGCAAGCCAGTTAAGAACAAATTATTATTTACAATGTGTTCTGGTTTGCAGTCAGCATTGCAATTCAGCCCAAAGGTGTTGGATGGAGTTGAGGTCAGGGCTCTGTGCAGGCCAATCAAGTTCTTTCACACTGAGCTCAACAAACCATTTCTGTATGGACCTCGCTTTGTGCATGGGGGCATTGTCATGCTGAAACAAACTGTTGCCACAAAGTTGGAAGCACAGAATTGTCTAGAATGTCATTGTATTCTGTAGCATTAAGATTTCCCTTCACCGTAACTAAGAGGCCTAATCCGAACCATTAAATCCGAACCATTAAAAACAAAACATTATTCCTCCTCCATTTTTCAGGAAGGGTTATACTGCTTGTTCACATGTGGACAGTTTCAGTTGTTTTCTTTGTACCCCTTTTCAATGTAAATGAAATAAACATTTTATAACAACAACAAAAATAGAGAGGGGGAAGGACAAGAAAGATAGAGGGGAAGTTATGCACACAGTGTCCTAATGTCTATGCCACCATAGGAATCCCCAGACAGACAGAATTAGAACAGACAGGGAGATACAGTTACAAAGACTGTTATATGATGCAAGACGGCCAGCGATAATTCCATTGCAGTTGAGATGTTCTGCACATGTAATATGTTAAATCTGACTTAGCTAATGTAGCCTGGAGGCACATTAACATAGACTAGCCCCGAGGCTATACTCTCGGTGTCTCTCAGCCAGAGTGCAACCACCAGCCTTGGAACAGAAGCCTGTGTGTGTGTGTGTGTGTGTGTGTGTGGGCAACATGCAGTTTTTCTTTGATCAAACACTGACTGTAGGAACAAGCTGAACTCACCTGGGCCTACATGTTTGTGGTGAGTCTACACCTCTGTCCTCTGATCTCTCTTGCTCTCTTTCACTCACGTTCTCACTGGCGTGCTTTCGCTCTCTTTCTCTCGCTCTCGCTTTCTTACTCTCTATTTTTCTTTCTTTCTCGCATTCTATTTCTTTCTTTTTCTCTCGCTTTCTTACTCTATTTTTCTTTCTTTCTCGCATTCTATTTCTTTCTCTTTCTCTCGCTCTCTTTCTCTCTCTTTCACTCTCCCTTTTTCTCATCCTTTATTTCTGTTCTACACAGATGCATGCATACATGCCTACACTGTATGTATCTACATGGTCTGCCTTGTTTGCATTTATAGTGCGAATAGGATACTCAATCAAAAGTGTGAATGCTGTTTACATATCTTTCTGTACCTACTTCTTTAAATGTGTTGGTACTTATTTTATGCAAAAAATTATGGAATGACTGAGTTGACCAACAACGATCACCAATACTCCCACCACTGCCTTTCTTGTAAAGGAAAGGACTAGCTTGTCTCTTCCACTAACGCATGCGTCTTCTGTTCTTACAGAGTCACACCTGGGGCCTGGCCTAAGAACATGTGACCACAGACACATCACGACCACACCAGTGTTGGTTGAACACTGTGTTTGTGTTTGTGTGTGTGTGTGTGTGTGTGTGTGTGTGTGTGTGTGTGTGTGTGTGTGTGTAAAATGCTTACTTACTAGCCCTTCCCAAAATTATAGAAAAATAATAACAATAATAAATACAAAATGGGTAATGATTACTTGGCTATATACTGTACATGAGGTACCAGTACTGACTTGACGTGCAGGGGCACGAGATAATTGAGGTAGATACACTACATGACCAAAAGTATGTGGACACCTGCTCGTCGAACATCTCATTCCAAATCATGGACATTAATATGGAGTTGGTAACCTCTTTGTTGATATAAAAAAAATAAGTATTTAGTCAGCCACCGATTGTGCAAGTTCTCCCACTTAAAAATATGAGAGAGGCCTGTAATTTACATCATAGGTACACTTCAACTATGACAGAGAAAATTAGATTTTTTTTTCTCCAGAAAATCACATTGTAGGATTTTTTTATGAATTTATTCGCAAATTATGGTGGAAAATAAGTATTTTGTCATCTACAAACAAGCAAGATTTCTGGCTCTCACAGACCTGTAACTTCTCCACTCGTTATCTGTATTAATGGCACCTGTTTGAACTTGTTATCAGTATAAAAGACACCTGTCCACAACCTCAAACAGTCACACTCCAAACTCCACTATGGCCAAGACCAAAGAGCTGTCATAGTAGGACACCAGAAACAAAATTGTAGACCTGCACCAGGCTGGGAAGACTGAATCTGCAATAGGTAAGCAACTTGGTTTGAAGAAATCAACTGTGGGAGCAATTATTAGGAAATGGAAGACATACAATACCACTGATAATCTCCCTCGATCTGGGGCTCCACGCAAGATCTCACCCCGTGGGGTCAAAATGATCACAAGAACGGTGAGCAAAAATCCCAGAACCACACGGGGGTACCTAGTGAATGACCTGCAGAGAGCTGGGACCAAAGTAACAAAGCCTACCATCAGTAACACACTACGCTGCCAGGGACTCAAATCCTGCAGTGCCAGACGTGTCCCCCTGCTTAAGCCAGTACATGTCCAGGCCCGTCTGAAGTTTGCTAGAGAGCATTTGGATGATCCAGAAGAAGATTGGGAGAATGTCATATGGTCAGATGAAACCAAAATATAACTTTTTGGTAAAAACTCAACTCGTCGTGTTTGGAGGACAAAGAATGCTGAGTTGCATCCAAAGAACACCATACCTACTGTGAAGCATGGGGGTGGAAACATCATGCTTTCGGGCTGTTTTTCTGCAAAGGGACCCGGACGACTGATCCGTGTAAAGGGAAGAATAAATGGGGTCTTTCAGCATGACAATGATCCCAAACACACCGCCCGGGCAACGGAGTGGCTTCGTAAGAAGCATTTCAAGGTCCTGGAGTGGCCTAGCCAGTCTCCAGATCTCAACCCCATAGAACATTTTTGGAGGGAGTTGAAAGTCCGTGTTGCCCAGCAACAGCCCCAAAACATCACTGCTCTAGAGGAGATCTGCATGGGCCAAAATACCAGCAACAGTGTGTGAAAACCTTGTGAAGACTTACAGTAAACGTTTGACCTCTGTCATTGCCAACAAAGGGTATATAACAAAGTATTGAGATAAACTTTTGTTATTGACCAAATACTTATTTTCCACCATAATTTGCAAATAAATTCATAAGAAATCCTACAATGTGATTTTCTGGATTTTTTTTCCTCATTTTGTCTGTTATAGTTGAAGTGTACCTATGATGAAAATTACAGGCCTCTCTCATATTTTTAAGTGGGAGAACTTGCACAATTGGTGCCTGACTAAATACTTTTTTTGCCCCACTGTAGGTATTACAGAATAGGTCAGGGAGAGTTTAAAAATGTCAGTGAAGACACTTGCCATCTAGTTATGGCATGCTCTGAGTAATCCGTCTCGTCCTGTGGCCTTGTGAATGTTAACCTGTTTAAAGGTCTTACTTTAAAGGCTACGGAGAGCAAGATCACACAGACGTTCAGAACAGCTCGTGCTCTCATGCATGGTTCAGTTTTGCCTGTTGGGCTGGCGTCCCTGGGCAGCTTGCAGCTGAGTGTCCCTTTGTAATCTGTGATATCTTGCAAGCCTTGCCACAGCCAATGAGCTTTAGAGCCGGCATAGTAGGATTCAATCTTAGTCCTGTTTTGACATTTTGCCTCTTTGATTGCTCGTCGGAGTTGTAGCGGGAATCCTTTTAAGCGTCCGGATTAGTTTCCCACTCCTTGAAAGCGGCAGCTCTAACCTTTAGCTGAGTGCGGATGTTCCCTGTAAACCATGGCTTCGGGTTGGGAAATGTGCGTACGGTCACTGTTGGTACGATGTTATTGATGCACTTATTAATGAAGCACGTGACTGATGTGGTAAACCCCACAGTGTTATTTAATGTGCTAGCGAAATCGTACCATGGCTTAGGATCCATTTCATCTGACCACTTCTGTATTGAGCGTGTCACTGGTACTTCCTGTTTGAGTTTTTGCTTGTCAGCAGGAATCAAGAGGATCGAGTTATGGTCAGATTTGCCAAAGGGAGCGTGAGGGAGAGCCATGTATTTTTCTGTATGTGGAGTAAAGCTGATCTAGAGTTTTGTTGCATCTAGTTGCACAGGTGACATGCTAGTAAAAATGAGGTAAAACAGATTTCTGTTTCACCGCATTAAAATCACTGGCCACAAGAAGCGTCGCTTCAGGATGTGCATTTTCTGCGTTTTGCTTTTGGCCCTATATAGCTCACTGATTGCAGTCTTAGTGCCAGCATCAGTTTATGAGGGTAAATAGACAGCTATGAAAAGTATAGATGAAAACTCTTTCCTTAATAGTATGTTCTGCATCTTATCATGAGGTATTCTAACTTAGACAAGAAAAAAATGGAGACTTCCTTAACATTAGAGATTGCGCATCAGCTGTTGTTAATAAAGAGACACACCCCTACCCCTTCTTACCCAAGGCTGCTGACCGATCTTGACTATGCATGGAAAAAACTGTACATTTTATATTGTCCATGTCCTTATTCAGCCAGAAACATAGAATATTACAGTTATTCTGGTCCCTTCGATTGTATAGTCTCAAACAGTGCTCGTCCAGTTTATTGTCTAGTGATTCGCAAATAGAACGTAAGGTAAAGGTGGTTTACTTGCTCACCAGTGTAGTTTCGTCAGGTTGCCGGCTTATCCGTCTCGCTTGTGCTGTTTCTTCCTCCTTCAAATCCCATGGATTAAGGCCTGGTACGGAGTTAGCAGAATGTACAGAGCTGTCGACTCGTTGAAGTAGAAGTTGTCATCCAAATCAATGTTATTGATCACTGTTCTGATGTCCAGAAACTGCTTTTTGGTCATATGAAATGATGGAGGATACATTATGTACAAAAGACGTTAGGATCAGTTTAAAAACACACACAAAATGTATCACTGCAGCACCATCCTTTATGTGTTTGTGTGTGTGCACGCAGAGAGGTCTAAATAACTTGAGCTGACAAGATGAGTAGCTACATCACTTGTTAGATAAAAACCTACCTCAGAACCCACAGCAACACAAAACACATATCTAATAATAACCAATGATTCATCTGGTTAGTAATAATCTTATTTTTCATATATATTATGACCAGAGTTATCACTGTCAGTTTACTTTCAAAGTTTCCTGGCCACCTTGCACTCTTAGAAAAAAGGGTTCCAAAAAGGTTCTTCGGCTGTCCCCATAGGAGAAACCTTTTTGGTTCCAGGTGTAACCCTCTGTGGAAAGGGTTCTACATAGCACCCAAAAGGGTTCTACCTGGAACCAAAAGCATTCTACATGGAACTTCAAAGGGTTCTTCAAAGTTTTCCCCTATGGGGACAGCCGAAGAAGCATTTCAGCTTCTAGATAGCACCTTTTTTTCTAAAAGTGTGGTGCATAACATCATCAGTTGACCTATCATCATAGTATCTGTATGGCCAGACAGAATCTGTGGGGGAGATTTTTTATCAAAGCCCTTGCAGAACAGCTTGGAACGTAATCAAACTCAACATATTGCTAACATAACTTTAAGGTCTGCTTATAGATTACTCATTACAGGCAACATTCACACTGAGATAAAGGGTAGAGCTGCCACTTTCAAGGAGCGAGCCTCTATCCCGGAAGCTTATAATAAATCCCGCTTTGCCCTTTGACGAACCATCAAACAGGCAAAGCATCTATACAGGACTAAGATCGAATGGTACTAAAGAGGCTCGTGGGAAGTGGCAAGGCCTACAAACTATTACAGACTACAAAGGGAATCACAGCCGAGAGCTGCCCACGTGACACGAGCCTACCAGACGAGCGAAATAACTTCTATGCTCGCTTTGAGGCAATTAACACTGAAACATGCATGAGAGCATCAACTGTTCTGGACGACTGTGATCACACTCTCCGCAGCCGATGTGAGTAAGACCTTAAACAGGTCAACATTCACAAGGCCTCAGGGCCAGACAAATTGTCAGGACGTGTACTCCGACCATTCACTGACCAACTGGCAAGTGTCTTCACTGACATTTTCAACCTCGTAATACCAAAATGTTTCAAGCAGACCACCATAGTCCCTGTGCCCAAGAACACTAAGGTAACCTGCCTAAATGACTACCGACCCGCAGAACTCACATCTGTAGTCATGAAATGCTTTGAAAGGCTGGTCATGGCTTACATCAACACCATTATCCCAGAAACCCTAGACCCACTCCAATTTACATACCACTCCAACATATCCACAGATGATTCAATCTCTATTGCAGTCCACACTGCCCTTACACACCCGGACAAAAGGAACACCTATGTGAGAATGCTATTCATTGACTACAGCTCAGCGTTCAACACCATAGTGCCCTCAAAGCTCATCACTAAGCTAAGGACCCTGGGACTAAACCCCTCCCTCTGCATCTGGATCCTGGACTTCCTGACGGGCCGCTCCCCGGTGGTAATGGTAGGTAACAACACATCCACCAAACTGATCCTCAACACGGGGGCTCCTAAGCCGTGTGTGCTCAGTCCCCTCCTTTACTCCCTGTTCACTCATGACTGCACGGCAAAGGCACGTCTCCAACACCATCATTAAGTTTGCTGATGACACAACAGTAGGCCTTATCACCAACAATGATGAGACAGTCTATAGGGAGGAGGTCAGAGACCTGACTGTGTGGCGCAAGGACAACAACCTGTCCCTCAATGTGACCAAGACAAAGGAGATGATTGTGGACTACAGGAAAAGGAGGAGTGAGCAAACCCCCATTCTCATCGATGGGGCTGTAGTGGAGCAGGTTGAGAGCTTCAACTTCCTTGGCGTCTACATCACCAACAACCACATCAACACAGTCATAAAGAGAGCATGACAAAACCTATTTCCCCTCAGATCCTCAAAAGGTTTTACAGCTGCATCATCGAGAACATCCTGGCTGGTTGCATCACTGCCTGTTATGGCAACTGCTCGGCCTCCGACCGCAAGGCACTAGTAGTGCGTAAGGCCCAGTACATCACCGGGGCCAAGCTTCCTGCCATCCAGGACCGCTATACCAGGCCGTGTCAGATGAAGGCCCTAAAAATTATCAGACACCAGCCATAGATTGTTCTATCTGCTACCGCATGGCAAGCGGTACCGGAGCACCAAGTCTAGGTCCAAGAGGCTTCTAAATATCTTCTACCCCCAAGCCATAAGACCCCCCCCCCCCCCCCAAAGAATACTGCTGCCTCTCTCTGTTATTATCTATGCACAGTCACTTTAATAACTCTACCTACATTTACATATTACCTCAATTACCTCGACACTGGTGCCCACACACATTGACTCTCTACCGGTACCCCCAGTATATAGCCCCGCTATTGTTATTTACTGCTGCTCTGTAATCATTTGTTATTCTTATCTCTTACTTTTGGGGTGCATTTTCTTACAACTGCTTGTAAGTAAGCATTTCACTGTAAGGTCTACACCTCTTGTATTCGGCACATGTGACAAACACACTTTGATTTGATAAACCATTATGAAATAGTAAATTAGCTATTGGTAAACGGTTTATATTGTAACAGTACAGATATACTTTCTTCATTTGAGCCAGTTTGCTACAGCCGGAAAATAATCCTGCAGCAAAAGGAGATGTTAATTATTATGTGGATTAAAATTATTAAATGTTTTGTTATGGCAAAACAAGTTAGACATTTTTAAAAGGATTTTAAAACACTTCTTGGGGCTAGGCGCCCCGCCAGCCGGACACCTGTCGACAACTCCCGGTGAAATTGGAGGGCGCGCAATTCAAATAAATAATCATAAACTTATGGATATTAAACTATAACGTACTTAAAAGCTTAAACTCTTCTTCATCTAACTGCATTGTCCGATTTACAATAGGCATTACAGCGAAAGCATGCCATGTGATTGGTTGTGGACTGCGTCCCATATCAACATGTTTTTCCACCGGCACAGGCGTCATAAAATTACAAATAGCGATTCAAATTCACTTACTTTTTGAAAATCTTCCTCTGATTTGCAATCCAAAGGGTCCCAGCTACAACATGTAGGGTCGTTTTGTTAGATAAAATCCTTTTTTATATTCCAAAAAGTCAGTTTAGTTGGCGCCATTGATTTGTGTAATCCACTCGTTCAACATGCAGAGAAAGGAATCCAAAAAGCTACCGCTAAACTTTGTTAAAACAAGTCAAAATATTTTTCTAATCAATCCTCAGGTAACCTAAAATGTAATTAAACTATAATATTTCATACGGAAAGAAGTATGTTCAATATGAAAGCAAAATTAGCATGTGTGCGTCCTCTTCATCGCGCACGCACAGACTGATTTCCAACTCTGACTTACAGTACTAAAACTCAAAATGTTTCCTTGTTTGGGAAGAAACAAGCCTGAAACTTTGAACAAAGACTGTTGACATCGAGTGGAAGCCGTAGGTATTGCAATCTGGGAGCAGGATTTGGATATGACCCTATACGTTTCATCGGAAGAGCATGGGGTCTCAAAAAAAAACAATTTGGGTTGGTTTTTCTTTGTATTTTCTCCTACCATATCTATTGTGTTATAGTCTCATACATTATTTTAACATTTCTACAAACGTCAGTGTTTTCTATCCAATGGTATCAATTATATGCATATCCTAGCTTCTGGGCCCGTGTAACAGGCAGTTTACCTAGGGCACGTCAGTCAGTCGGAAATTCCGAAAAAAGGACCTTAACCTGAAGAAGTTTTAAAACGTTGAATACACTACAAGTTTTCATTTCCTGCCGTGCAGCAAAAAGTCTCTGAAACAAAAGTGCTCAAATTAAGATCCTACAATTGTAGCATACTGTATTTGGGTGTATATGAGTTGATTACATGTATTTTCACTGCTGCAAACTGGTGATATGAAGAGAAAAGGTAAATGGCAACTTCTAACATCTTGTTTTACGGTTGTGGTAAGTCACTGACACCCACACAGTGAGTGAAGTTTCAGTTTTTGTCATCTGCCGCTGTAGAAACTAACACCACTACTGTACACTATTAAATCTCCCTTAATCTTTTCAGTTTGTCAGGGTTGGGGTGTGAATTGTTTAACGTCCCACTCAAACCCAATTTTCCATTTGGGTGTGTGACACCTCTGAAAATTGTGTTCTCACCTTACCTTGTGCTGAGCCTCAAATGCTATAGTACATGGGGCTTTCATTCAACCCTCTTACCAACACCAATACTAAGACACAGTCATGTATTTTGTCATGTCATTTCTTACCAAAACAGCACTACTCTCTGTTTTTCCTTCTGCACATGCATTAAACCAGTCTCTCAGTATAACTACAAATCTATTGCTACAGGAATGGAAATCTGTCCTGTCATCAGTGATGAGAGAGAGTGAGAGTGGGGGGAGACAGTTGGGGGGTCTGTGGGAGGAAACCAGATTTTGATGCTGTCTGAGTGTAGGAAAGTATTTGTGTATGGCATGTCTCTCTCTGTGTATGAGTGTGTGGTGTTGGTGGGCTTAAAAAGAGCTGCAGTTCTGGTGAAAGTCACACATCTGCAAACTCTCAGAGTGAGCGATTCAGACAGAATGATGGGCCTCCTCTCTCTCTTGCTCCTCTTCAGCACAACTCTACTGATGTCCACCTCTTCTTCTCATGGTGCGTGTATTCTCTTATCATGCATTGTATTATATCGTGTTAGATTTCACTTAAGATGCTGTTTGTTTTAGCATATGAAGTAAATTTCTGATTCAAATTGATGATAATGGCGATGATTATGTTAAAATGCTTGAAAATAATGCGTTTTAACTACAATGTAAATGGAGGATTATGATGATGATGATGATGAAACTCTTCTCTCGCTTCTAGCCAGTGGAGCAGTAACTCCGTGCTGTATAGAGATGAAAGGCACTATGGTGCGTCGTGACCTGATCAAGCGCTACTACATACAAGACACAGCCATGTGTAACATCAAGGCAGTGACGTAAGTACTTATAACCTCTCATAGGTGTTTATTTGAGCTGCTGTGAATGTTTCAATCAAGTCAAGCAGTGAACATTTTATAAATGCACTGCCGGGGATAGAAGACACTATGATGCGTTCATATGCATTACATACAGGTGCACCGAGTACAAAGAAAGTGTTAAAGTCCTGATTGTGTGTCTCTGTTGTGACCATTCTCCCCCCCCCCAGGTTTGTCACAGTGAAAGGCATACGAATCTGCTCTGACCCTTCCAACCCCTGGGCAAAGAAAACCATGCAGTACCTGGACAATAAGAACAAGCCTCACACACTGAAAAAACATCACATCACATCAACTACTACTACTACGACCACCGCCACACAACCAGCAAAATACAACCCTCACAAAACAACATTTTCAGCTCACAACCCCAAAATTGCATCTCAATGGCCAACGACTCTTACCACAAGACAATGAAGAACATAGAATGTTCCAGTTACCTCATAGTAAATTAGACTATTGACTTTGAATATTTGAACATTCTCAAAATGCTGTGCTTATAACACTGTTTTTTTTTTTATATTTTTTTTTACAATGTACAATATTTATGTCACTTTAATGAATAGCTGGTCACAATTTATTTGGGTAGTCCATCTGTAGATGTTTAAGATGGACATACTATCAACAAACAATCTTTTGATAAGCAAGTGCTTGCTAAGGTGACGGTTAGGGTAATGGTTAGGTTTATAATTAAGGTAAGGGTTAAGGTAAGGGTTAAGTTTAGGGTTAGAATAAGTGTTAAGGTTAGTAAATAGCCATTTGAAATGTTGATGATAAAACATCTACAGATGGACTATCTAAATGAAGTGTTACCGAGTATCTTAACATATTTATCAATTCATCAACTCAATTCACTTCTATTCACTTCCAAATTCACTTAAATTTGCTGACTATTTGCCAGTATGCCTAAATAATGTATAATGTTTCCTTGTAAGGGTTGATTTGTTGTCCATCTGGTGATGGTTCTTGTGCAAAACGGCTGTCAAACATCACCCAGATGGTTGCCAGACATTAGTAATGGATGTGCACTGTACAATATCATGTGATGTCCTTTAAAACTCTTAGTGAAATTAAAGCGAAGTAAATACAACCAGTTCTATTGATTCATTGAGTTTAATAGTAAATTAAAGCAGAAGGTGACATTTTCTGCTGGCAACTGCATGTGACTGCTGTAGGTATATTAGTCACTTTGCTTGTCTCACTGATGACCCACAAGACCCATAAGTTCAATGGACATCACATCTGGCCATGCTACAAAGGACAGAAGGATAGATGCAAATGTTACGCAAATGCTTTTAACCCATAACTTGAACTTTAACCTTACCCTGAATCTGAACATTAAACAGAATATGAAACAAGACAAGTTTCTCAAGTACTTGCTCATCAGTTCAGAAAAAATCTACAATTGGTCAGTGGGTGGCAGAGGGAAAGCTATGGGGGATTTAACATAATTATAGTCTGCATGCTGTTTCCACCAAATCACCATGAACACTTACACGTGGTTGGAGCTCCAGTGGAGCAATCGGTTAGCATGTGGTGTACTTACTAACACGTATCTGTAAATAGGTTACTACATGTGGGAGGAGAGAAAGTTATAGGTCTATCTCTGTTAACCGTGGGGGTTTTGGGTGATTGGCCTTTGTGGAGTTAATATGACTGTTTGAGGTATAGTGGATGTTCTTACATGCCACAGCAGGTTTTCCCCTCCCCTCTGAACAGCCACTAACACCCCCATTACAAGTCACATCACTATGTGCAGTATGAATACTATTATGTGTATAGTTGTGTGTAAGTCACACAACATAGTGAAATGTACAGTGCATTCGGAAAGTATTCACACCACTTGACTTTTTCCACATTTTGTTACATTACAGCCTTATTCTAAAATTGATTAAAATGTTTATTGCCCCCTTATCAATATACACACAATACCCCATAATGACAAAGCAAAAACAGCTATTTAGAAATGCTAGCAAATACATAAAATAAAAATCAAAAATAACTAAATTTACAAAAGTATTCAGACCCTTTTCTCAGTATTTTGTTGAAACACCTTTGGCAGCGATTACAGCCTCTAGTCTTCTTGGGTATGAGCTCTATCAGAGTGACCATTGTACTCTTGGTCACCTCCCTGACCAAGGCCCTTTTCCCCCGATTGGTCAGTTTGGCCAGGCGACCAGCTCTAGGAAGAGTGTTGGTGGTTACGAACTTCTTCCATTTAGGAATAATTGAGGCCACTGTGTTCTTGATATCCTTCAATGCTGCAGACATGTTTTGGTACCCTTCTCCAGATCTGTGCCTCGACACAATCCTGTCTCGGAGCTCTACAGACAATTCCTTCGAATTCATGGCTTGTTTTTTGCTCTGACAACTGTTGGACCTTATATCGACAGCTGTGTGCTTTTCCAAATTATTTCCAGTCAACTGAATTTACCACAGGTGGACTCCAATGAAGTTGTAGAAACATCACAAGGGTGTCAGTGGAAACAGGATATACCTGAGCTCATAGCTAAGGCTCTGAATACTTATGTAAAACATTTGCAAAAAATTCAAAAAATGTGTTGTGTGTAGATTGAGGAGGATATATATGTTTAATTTTAGAATAAGGCTGTAATGTAACAAAATGTGGAAAAAGTCAAGGGTTCTGAATACACTGTACTGTACCACTGTACCACACAATACAGTATGTTGATTCAACGTACAATTATAAGGCAACCAGCTGCAATAGGATTAAGAGTTTGCTCAACATTTGAGCATATAGCTGAACCAACATACATTCTCAAGTTCAATTGTATGTTCACTCAACTTCAAATTTTCGGTTTAGTGAACATACAATTCAACTTTAGCATTTATTCTACCTTATTTGCATATTTTCTTTATGTTAGAATTCTTCTGTACTGTTTTATACCTTTTGCATCCTGTACATGTGGCAAATAAACATTGCAACTTGAAACTATACATTACATACATCATAAGGCCTTTCTTTGAGGGCCTACTTACAACCTAATTCAGTGGTCTGAAACTCCTGGTTTACAGGCCACATCAAGCCTGCAAGTCATATTATAATGGCTTACAAAGTGATGTGTAATTCTTATTGGAATCTAGGAACTCCGGGATCTTTTTATCAGTGTGTTAAACTTGGAATTTGTGTCACACGTGTTTGTGTGAGTGAGGGTGTGTGTGTGTGCGTGTGGTTCAGTAGGAAGCAATGTAGAAGTTCTCTGTGGTCTGTCAGTCACAACGGGATAGGCCTACTAATGTTCCTTTCCCCACCACAGTGTCAGAATCAGATGCTCCCATTAAATGTATCAACTACTGTGGTGAAGACAGGTGGTGAGGGCACTCGGAGTGTGGTGTCCGGAAAACAACCTCTCACTCAATGTCAACAAAACGAAGGAGATGATCGTGGACTTCAGGAAACAGCAGAGGGTGCACCCACCCCCTATCCACATCGAAGGGATAGCAGTGAAGAAGGTGGAAAGTTTTAAGATCCTGGGCGTAGAAAAAATTTGGCCTGTCACCCAAAACTTTTACAGATGCACAATCAAGAGCATCCTGTCGAGCTGTATCACCGCCTGGTACGGCAACTGGTCCACCCACAACCCCAAGGCTTTCCAGAAGGTGGTGCGGTCTGCATACAGCATCACCGGGGGCAAACTACCTGCCCTCCATGACACCTACAACACCCGTTATCACAGGAAGGCCAAAAAGATGATCAAGGACAACAACCACCCGAGCCACTGCCTGTTCACACCGCTATCATCCAGAAGGAGAGCTCAGTACAGGTCCATCAAAGCTGGGACTGAGGAATTGAAAAACAGCTTCTATCTCAAGGCCATCAGACTGTTAAATAGACATCACTAACTCAGAGAGGCTGCTGCCTTCACTGAGACCCAATCACTGGACACTTTAATAAATGGATCACTAGTCACTTTAAACAATGCCACTTTAAATAATGACACTTTAATAATGTTTAAATATCTTAATTTCACTCATATCACATGTATATACTGTATTTATATAATCTATTGCACCTTGCCTATGCCGCTCGGCCATCGCTCATCCATATATTTATATGTACATATTTTCATTCATCCCTTTAGATTTGTGTGTACTAGGTAGTTGGTGGGGAATTGTTAGATTACTTGTTAGATTTGTGTGTAATAGGTAGTTGTGGGGAATTGTTAGATATTACTTGTTAGATATTACTGCATTGTTGGAACTAGAAGCACAAGCATTTCCCTATACTTACATTAATATCTGCTAACCATGTGTATGTGACCAATAACATGTAATACCATTTCATTTGACATCCTCTTATTTTCTTATACCATATGAAAGTCCTGCATGCAAGTCCCGTTTTAGATATATCTTAAATGACCACATTTTCATGAATGTTGTGATATAAGCTAGTAGCCCATTAATTACAGAACTGTATGGGACTTGCACCAGTAAGTAGGGGGGACTTTCAAAGGGTACAGAGACCAAAGAAAGGTCAAGACCGAGGGATCATCAACAGAGACAGAGGCAGCAATAAAAAGAAAGGTCATGACCGAGGGATCATCAACAGAGACAGAGGCAGCACTAAAAAGAAAGGTCAAGACCGAGGGATCATCAACAGAGACAGAGGCAGCAATAAAAAGAAAGGTCAAGACCGAGGGATCATCAACAGAGACAGAGGCAGCAATAAAAAGAAAGGTCAAGACCGAGGGATCATCAACAGAGACAGAGGCAGCAATAAAAAGAAAGGTCAAGACCGAGGGATCATCAACAGAGACAGAGGCAGCAATAAAAAGAAAGGTCAAGACCGAGGGATCATCAACAGAGACAGAGGCAGCAATAAAAAGAAAGGTCAAGACCGAGGGATCATCAACAGAGACAACAATAAAAAGAAAGGTCAAGACGGAGGGATCATCAACAGAGACAGAGACGACAATAAAAAGAAAGGTCAAGACCGAGGGATCATCAACAGAGACAGAGACAGAGACAACAATAAAAAGAAAGGTCAAGACGGAGGGATCATCAACAGAGACAGAGACAACAATAAAAAGAAAGGTCAAGACCGAGGGATCATCAACAGAGACAGAGACAACAATAAAAAGAAAGGTCAAGACGGAGGGATCATCAACAGAGACAGAGACAGCAATAAAAAGAAAGGTCAAGACCGAGGGATCATCAACAGAGACAGAGGCAGCAATAAAAAGAAAGGTCAAGACCGAGGGATCATCAACAGAGACAGAGGCAGCAATAAAAAGAAAGGTCAAGACCGAGGGATCATCAACAGAGACAGAGGCAGCAATAAAAAGAAAGGTCAAGACGGAGGGATCATCAACAGAGACAGAGGCAGCAATAAAAAGAAAGGTCAAGACCGAGGGATCATAAACAGAGACAGAGGCAGCAATAAAAAGAAAGGTCAAGACCGAGGGATCATCAACAGAGACAGAGGCAGCAATAAAAAGAAAGGTCAAGACGGAGGGATCATCAACAGAGACAGAGGCAGCAATAAAAAGAAAGGTCAAGACCGAGGGATCATCAACAGAGGCAACAATAAAAAGAAAGGTCAAGACCGAGGGATCATCAACAGAGACAGAGGCAGCAATAAAAAGAAAGGTCAAGACCGAGGGATCATCAACAGAGACAGAGGCAGCAATAAAAAGAAAGGTCAAGACCGAGGGATCATCAACAGAGACAGAGGCAGCAATAAAAAGAAAGGTCAAGACGGAGGGATCATCAACAGAGACAGAGGCAGCAATAAAAAGAAAGGTCAAGACGGAGGGATCATCAACAGAGACAGAGGCAGCAATAAAAAGAAAGGTCAAGACCGAGGGATCATCAACAGAGACAGAGGCAGCAATAAAAAGAAAGGTCAAGATCGAGGGATCATCAACAGAGACAGAGGCAGCACTAAAAAGAAAGGTCAAGATCGAGGGATCATCAACAGAGACAGAGGCAGCAATAAAAAGAAAGGTCAAGACCGAGGGATCATCAACAGAGACAGAGGCAGCAATAAAAAGAAAGGTCAAGACCGAGGGATCATCAACAGAGACAGAGGCAGCAATAAAAAGAAAGGTCAAGACCGAGGGATCATCAACAGAGACAGAGGCAGCAATAAAAAGAAAGGTCAAGACCGAGGGATCATCAACAGAGACAGAGGCAGCAATAAAAAGAAAGGTCAAGACCGAGGGATCATCAACAGAGACAGAGGCAGCAATAAAAAGAAAACAAACTATAAGCACCTCAGTGGTTATTAAGAAAGCAGAGAACAAGTTTGAAAGGAAGCAAACATTTCCTGTGTCACATCAGCTAGGCTCTATCTACATTTAAGACAGAGATCTGTGGCTGAAACCACAGCTACACACATTCTCTCACGTGCCCTGTGTTATTATCATTGCTTAATGTATTAGCCATCTTCCATCATATGCCCAGTTACACTTTTAGAAATAATTGTTCCAAATGGGTTCTTTGGCTGTCCCCTTAGGAGAACCCTTTTTGGTTCCAGGTAAAACCGTTTTTGCTTCCAGGTAGAACTTTTTTTCGGTTCCAGGTAGAACCCTTTCCACAGAGGGTTCTACATGGAACCCAAAACGGTTCTACCTGGAAGCAAAAACCAAGAAGAGTTTGTCAAAGGGTTATCCTTTGGAGACAGCCGAATACCCCTTTATGTTCTATACAGCACCTTTTCTTCTAAGACTGTAGGCCTAGTTAATTATTCATGAAAAATGCTTCTGACAGAAAAAGTTTTATTGTGTCAGGCTGTCTTGATCTTGCATATCGTGTTTGGCACAAAAAAAGTATGTATTTCTATGTATTTGTTTTGTTTTCCTGAGAACAAACGAGTAGATACAGTGCCTTAAGAAATTATTCATACTCTTGACTTATTCAAATGTTTGTTGCGTTACAGCCTGAATTCAAAATGGATCATATTTTTTTTAAATTCTCACCCATCTACACACAATACCCGATAATGACATAGTGAAAACTTGTTTTTAGATTTTTTTGCTAATGTATTAAAAAGAAAATACAGAAGTAACATTTACATAAGTGTTCACACCCCTGAGTTAATACATGCTAGAATCAAAAATAGAAGAAAGCCAGGACTAAAAGCAAAGAAAATATAACTATTGTAAAATAGATTGTGTCTGTAAAATGTATATAATATGTAAAAACTGAAGTTAGAAGCCTAAGTGTTATTGTTTATTAGTTTACTCCTATTGGGGGAAGGGTGGAAGGGTTTACGGGGAATAATGAAGGTATATTCTAAAAACAAGTGTCTGTGTATATATGTATATATGTATATATGTGTATATGTATGATTGTTTATGTATATATATGTGTGTATAATGGTATGTGTATGTATGTCTGTATGGACACTACCCTTCAAAAGTTTGGCGTTACTCAGAAATGTCCTTGTTATTGAAAGAAAAGCAAAAAAAATTGTCCATTAAAATAACCTCAAATTGATCAGGAATACAGTGTAGACATTGTTATTGTTGTAAATGACTATTGTAGCTGGAAACAGCAGATTTTTTATGGAATATCTACATAGGCGTACAGAGGCCCATTATCAGCAACCATCACTCCTGTGTTCCAATGGCACGTTGTGTTAGCTAATCCAAGCATCTGGGATGCTGGCTTTCTAGGCAGAGTTGCAAAGAAAAAGCCATATCTCAGACTGGGCAACAAAAATAAAAGATTAAGATGGGCAAAAGAACACAGACACTGGACAAAGGAATTGCCTAGAAGGCCAGCATCCCAGAGTTGCCTCTTCACTGTTGACGTTGAGATTGGTGTTTTGCGAGTACTATTTAATGAAGCTGCCAGTTGAGGTCTTGTGAGGCATCTGTTTCTCAAGCTTGACACTCTAATGTACTTGTCCTCTTCCTCAGTTGTGCACCGGGGCCTCCCACTCCTCTTTCTATTCTGGTTAGGGCCAGTTTGCGCTATTCTGTGAACAAGGTAGTACACAGCGTTGTACCAGATCATCAGTTTCTTGGCAATTTCTCGCATGGAATAGTCTTCCTTTCTCAGAACAAGAATAGACTGACAAGTTTCAGAAGGAAGGTCTTTGTTTTTGAGCATGTAATCGAACCAGCAAATGCTGATGCTCCAGATACTCAACTAGTCTAAAGAAGGCCTGTTTTATTGCTTCTTTAATCAGAACAACAGTTTTCAGCTGTGCTAACATAATTGCAAAAGGGTTTTCTAATGATCAATTAGCCTTTAAAATGATAAACTTGGATTAGCTAACACAATGTGCCTTTGGAACACAGAAGTGATGGTTGCTGATAATTGGCTAATGTAGATATTCTTACTAATGTAGCTATAACCTATGTAAATATTCCATTAAAAATGAGCCGTTTCCAGCTACAATAGTCATTTACATGAATAATGTCTACACTATTTTTACTTAAAAGCATTTATAAGCGTTTATAAGTTATATTTATAAAGAATGTATGAGTATATATCATTAATTTAGTCCAAAATGTATGTAGAAACTAAGGATTCTTGCTTAAACTAGCCTCCAGTACATTTTTCACTAAACAGTAATATTGTTCAACTTAATTATCATTGGTCCCATTTATCAGTGACAAAAACAACTTTGTGTCCACATTGAAAATAAAAATTTGTCATGGATAAAATTGCATTTACCACATGCCATCATAGGTAGACGTCCTTGTCACCATACTGCTTTGATCTCATTGTGATAGTCTCCTAGATGCTGAAGTCCACCTTTTAGACCTAACATCAAGGTTTCCAGTTAGCCTACCAGTTCTCTTGCGCCCTCTTCCATTTCTCTTTCCTCCCCTCTTCCCTCCGTTCTCCTTTCCCTTTCCCTTCTTTTGTCCTTTTCCGTGTTTGCGTGGCACTGCCGGTCCCTTGGTCACTGTCTCTCTCTCCTTTCCCTCCTCCTCTTCTATCTTGATCATTCTGGCTTCATCCACCTTTCCCACGGCCTTCCTCACCCAATCCCTTCCTGGGTCAGCACAGATCCTCTTCCTGCCTATGGTGTGTAACCTGGAATAGATCAAGATGTCAATCTTTTCCACTTCGGTGAGGTCATTTTTATTTACTTTGTTATTTCCTGGTGAAGACATTGGTAGTGGAGTAAAACCAGTTGGTCTGTATATTGTAGGATACCCACAATAGCATCGTTGGACACATCCTAATCTTTACAGTGTAGTATGACAGTGTAGGAAATATTATTGTAGTGTACTGACACTATAGCGTCGATGGGACACAGAACTGTAGTTTGTACGGTGTAGTCCACTACGTTATTAGGGTGGACTCTTGTCTGTGACAGCTGAAGACAACAGCTCTTGATGGGTCCAACATCTATACAGGGGACAGAAAGAGAATAATCTATTATGGTTACACATTACTAGTTTACACACAGGTACATAATACATACATACACACAGACACACACACTTTCACTCATAGAACTATAGGTAAGTACTCACTTGCATAGACCCCGGCCATCCATGGGGCTACACAGAGCCAAGTGCAGAACACCAGACTCAACCTCATCTTCAGCTGGTGAAAGTGATCAGATTTGAACGTTTTTAGGATTAGAAGTCTTAATGTGCTGTTTTGACTGATAGGCTATCTCCTAGCCCTGACTTTATAGGTAGAGGAAGTCCCACCCACACCTTTAGGTCTGAAAGCCCCCTCTTTCCTCTTCCTCCTCTTCTTCCTCCACACCCCTCTCACGCCCACCCTTTGGCTTGTCACCCACTCTGTGGCTAGTAGAGTCACTCTGTCATGGCTTAGGGTGGAAATTATGAGAGTTCACTATGAACTATAGTATATATTACTATAATATTGATGTCTTGATTTTGTCCGAAGTAACGATAAGCAAAATCATGTAAATGTATAAAGCAGCTTTCTTTAACTTCAATGTCAACTTGTTTGACATCAAATTGTTTTAATCTGTATAGATGATGTATTTAGAATGTTTTCAGTGTATTTTGAAATTTTTTCAGACAATGCAATTCATTCTGACAACCCAGATGAAATGACATGCTGCACAAGAGGAATATGTGATATGCTGGTGTATAACGTGCAGTGGTAGTGTGTGGATTTCTTGCAACACCCCCTGAAGTGGAGAAAAATAGTGAGGTTTTCAGTGGTTCTGGGTGGGTGACAGTAGCACAGATTTTATACATCATTTTTTCTCAACAAAGCTGATCATTTAGTCCACCCTAGGGGCCCTGGTCAAAAGTAGTGCACTTCATGCATAGGGTGGCATTTCAAACACAACCATTGTTTTTCTCGACATCATCTATTGCTTACCCAGCCAGGGAGGGAGAGAGAGGTAGGGAGAGAGAGAGAGCGATGGGGATAGAGAGCGAGAGAGAGAGAGAGAGAGGGACATGGAGAGAGATAGGGAGAGAGAGAGACAGATAGAGAGAGAGAGACATGAGAGATAGGGATAGAGAGAGAGAGAGAGAGAGAGGGAGAGAGAGAGAGAGAGAGAGAGAGGGAGAGAGAGAGAGACATCAGCGCCACAGGTAATGGGATCTGTATAGTTACAATAGCTGCACTCTGTCCGTCCTTGTCCCATACAATGTAGTTAATGTTAATGTCATTATGTCCTTAGCTCAGACCAGTTAAATTGCAATTGAGTCTAGTTGTGTGGCATGGGGTTTCTCTGTGACAGACAGCGAATGTGTTTTACTCTGGCCAAGAGGGCATGGCAGCAGTACTTGTTGAGATTGGACTCTTAAATGGAGGCCACATATCCACTTTAATACAACACTAGAGAGAGAGAGAGAGAGAGAGAGAGAGAGAGAGAGAGAGAGAGAGAGAGAGAGAGAGAGAGAGAGAGAGAGAGAGAGAGCAGAGACCCAAATATTCACACTTTTACACAGCAGTATAACCACTCAGGAAAGAAGTACTTAGTGCCAGTCTGAGTGTCTGAGTATCTGTCTGAGGATGACAGTGAATGAGGGGTGGAAGCAGAAGGAGAGGGATGAAGAAGGGTAGAGAGATAGAGGGCAATAATGAGAGGTATAGTAAGGAGGGAGGAAAATAACTGGAGAAAAGAGATGATCATCACATTTGTAGGCTCAACCAGACCTCTAATGCTTGTCTGATATGAGGAGTTAACACGTGAATCTTATCCTTTGTGGGATACGGCTAAACACATCCCAGTTATTACTTTCCTTTTTTCCCCTTGAGAAGCATCAACTCTCCAGCGACACAAACGCCTAAATCACAAGCACCCATTATTTAGATCAGGACTTGGCACCTGCTGTTTTACAATCTTTGTGGGAACAAAACCTTAACTACTAACGTCTAACCCTAATTCTAACCCTAACCCTAATTCTAACCTTACTCTAAACCTAACCCCTAAGCCTAAATGTTCCTTGTTTTACTATCCTTGTGAGGACTTCTGGTATAGCCAAAACCACACACACACAAACACATACACCTTGAGAGTCATTAGCAACTCTCCATCACACACACAAACACATACACCTTGAGAGTCATTAGCAACTCTCCATCACACACACAAACACATACACCTTGAGAGTCATTATCAACTCTCCATCACACACACAAACACATACACCTTGAGAGTCATTATCAACTCTCCATCACACACACAAACACATACACCTTGAGAGTCATTATCAACTCTCCATCACACACACAAACACATACACCTTGAGAGTCATTATCAACTCTCCATCACACACACAAACACATACAGCTTGAGAGTCATTATCAACTCCTCATCACACACACAAACACATACAGCTTGAGAGTCATGATCAACTCTCCATCACACACACAAACACATACACCTTGAGAGTCATGATCAACTCCTCATCACACACAAACACATACAGCTTGAGAGTCATGATCAACTCTCCATCACACACAAATACATACACCTTGAGAGTCATTATCAACTCCTCATCACACACACAAACACATACAGCTTGAGAGTCATTATCAACTCCTCATCACACACAAACACATACAGCTTGAGAGTCATGATCAACTCTCCATCACACACACAAACACATACACCTTGAGTCATTATCAACTCCTCATCACACACACAAACACATACAGCTTGAGAGTCATTATCAACTCCTCATCACACACACAAACACATACAGCTTGAGAGTCATGATCAACTCTCCATCACACACAAACACATACACATTGAAAGTCATGATCAACTCTCCATTACACACACAAACACCTACACCTTGATAGTCATTATCAACTCTCTATTAAAGCACCCTGCTTATCTCTGCAGGAGTTAGAATGCCTTGCTAGATTATTCATTTATTGGTTATTAATTCATTTGATTATTCATGTATTGGTAATTAATTAATTTGTTATTAATTTATTGGTTATTCCCTGGTTCTTTTTGGCGGTGTGGTTGTTGGATTGCTGACAGCGTGGCAGATATAAATTAGATTGGTGATAAGAAGGCGATTGGAATGAGCGTTGCAGGAAATTACAATCAATATTGCCTCTTATATCCTCAACCGCCATCGATCTGGGAGTGGGGATGAGAGACGCATCTTAAACAGACAGCAAAACAAACATGGCAGAGATAGAATAATGCACAAACACACAAATGTATGTATTTATACACACACTGACACACACATACGCACAAATTAAGAGATGTATTAAATAGGCTTATTGTTTTATAACCCTGGAGAGAGTCAGATGAGCATGAAAACGAGACAAATCTCCTGCGTACAACACACAAATGCACAGACAGACATGAGGGTGGGCAAACAGGAGGGTGAGCAGACAGGTGAGCAGGCAGGAGGGCGGGCAGACAGTAGGGTGGGCGGGCGGGCAGGAGGGTGGGCAGGTAGGAGGGTAGGTGGCAGAAAGGAGGGTGGGCAGGCAGGTGAGCAGACATGAGGGTGGGCAGACAGGAGAGTTAGCAGGCAGGGGAGACAGGTGAGCAGACATGAGGGTGGGTGGGCAGGCAGGAGGGTGGGCAGGCAGGCAGGAGGGTGGGCAGGCAGGAGAGTGGGCAGGCAGGCAGGAGGGTGGGCAGGCAGGCAGGAGGGTGGGCAGGCAGGAGGGTGGGCGGGCAGGAGGTTGGGCAGGTAGGAGGGTAGGCGGCAGAAAGGAGGGCGGACAGGCAGGTGAGCAGACATGAGGGTGGGCAGACAGGAGAGTTAGCAGGCCGGAGGTTGGGGAGGCAGGGGGTTGGGCAGATAGGAGGGTGGGGAGACAGACCGGCAGGGAGACAGCAAGGCTGGCAGGCAGGAGAGGGGGAGTGAGAGGGGGAACGGGAGAGGGAGGTTGAGCAAGCTAGAGAAAGCAGGAGAGAGATGGAGTAGGTTCTTTAGAAATTACATCTCCTAGACTAACTTTAGAGTCATATTTTGGTGGCTCTGACCGTCTAGGAGTTTTCATTTTTAAAGAACATTTTGAAACCTGATATGCTGTTAGCTTAATTTGCTGTTGTTACCAAGACTACTATTGTGAAAACTCAAGGGCAGACAGACAACACCCTGATGATCAATGTTATTGTCTCCTTCACTCTCTGGATGTTCTTTCTCCTTTTCTCTCTTGCTTGTTCTCTGTCCATCTGTATTGTATCTCTTTATCTCTTTATCCCTCTCTGAATCCCCTCTTCACTCTCCCAACTCTGCATGTCTCTCTGTCTGTCTGGCCTTTATCAGGTGCAGAGGGAGATATGATTAGTGGCTAGAAAGGCAGCGTAAGATGGAGAGATGATTGTCTGTCTGTCTGTTCTGAGATTCAACAGATCTGTCTGTTATTCACCAGCCCACTGCCTGCTGCCTGGTTTCTGGCTAAACACACCACTGCCTCACCTCTTTGACACACAACACACACATCGCCTGGATGCCTGGTGAATAGCTAATGAGTCCCTGAGAGCCAGTGTGTGTCTGGCTCTAATCAGTAGAACATTGACCTGTGCCTCATGCATAAGGTAATATAGCACCTTGGTAGACTGGGCAGCCAATGTTTGAGCCTTCTACCCTATTCCCTTATAGAGGTGATCACTGTTTTATTTTATTGATGAGTGCATGAAGTTAGAGAAATAGAGAATATTGGCTTAGATTGTTTCAGGTGCCTGAGGCTTGGGCAGATTTGTAAAGGCAATGAACATTGGCTGTGAAGTATTGTGGTAAAACCATCCATATCTATTTCATTAATGATGTGTGTAGTGTACTATCTGAGATGATTTGATCCTTGACTGAAAGTTTGGTAGAGCATGGTTCTTGCAATGCCAAGATAGTGTGTCTGATTCCTGGGACAACCCATACTTATAATGTACGCACGCATGACTGTAAGTCGCATTGGATAAAATGTCTGCTGGATGGATACAACGGGTGGGACTAATCCTAAATGCTGATTGGTTTAAACCGCATCCCAGCCGGTGTCTATTCCACAAGTTACCACTGGCTGAATCTATGACTTTAAAATGCCTATATACTCTGTTCCATCTGACAGCTCAATCCACTGTCTCATCAGCCCAGACAGGCAATTTATCAACTTGATCTCCATTATTAAAAGCATCTAAACATTATCTCACATTTCTTTTAGACTAACATTTAGTTTTCAACAGCGGAGATGTGTATATACCTTGCTGTATGTCTCTCTGACAAGAAATGTCAATTGAAAAAAGGTAAAACGAAAGGAAGTGCAGCTAGTTTGCAGTCTTTCCAGCTTCAGTTTGAAGTTATTGTGTTAGCTGTGTTGTTGGCTAGCTCCTCTGAACAACAGTGTCCTAACGAGAGAGCACAGTTTCTATTCCAGGTGAAATCGTGTCTCATTAGCTAATTGTTATGGATGTTTCTAAATAAATGTCACTAGAGAACAGTTTAACCTCTCCCGGCTTTTGGTTCCCAGCTGGGAACCTACCCTCCCACGTTCAGCTGGAACGGTGGCGCATGGAACGCAAAAATATTCTTAGAAATATTTAACCTCCACACATTAACAAGTCCAATAGCTCAAATGAAAGATAAACACCTTGTTCATCTAGCCAGCAAGTCAGATTTCTAAAATGTTTTATGGCGAAAACATAGCACATATATATGTCAAACCACCACCAGACACAGCTCATTTGAATTGCCAAAACATGCAATCAACAAACGCAGGATTAAAAAATAAATCATTCACTAACCTTTTGAAAATCTTCATCAGATGACAGTAATAGGACATGTTACACAGTACATTTTTTTTTTTCAATAATATGCCATTTATACCCATAAATGTCCATTTACATTGAATTCATGTTCAGAAAATACTCAAAAATGTCCGCAGGAAATCTAGGTAGCGCGGCAAGATAACGTAAATAGACATCATAAACTTTGACTAAATATACATGTTCTACATATAGTTAGAAAGATACACTGCTTCTTTATGCAATCGCTTTGTTACATTTATTTTTAACGTTACAGAAATCGCACACTATTCAATATTCTGAGACGGCGCTCAGATATAAGCTAAATTTCTCCGTAATGTTGGAGTCAACAGAAACACAGATTTCAGCATAAATATTCCCTTACCTTCGATGGTCTTCGTTCAGAATGTTCTGGAAGGGTTCATACTTACCCAATACATCGTTTGGTTTCAAGTATTGCGTCTTTGTATTAGCTACTGCTAATAACATCAGCTGAAATGCACCCAAAATGTCCTCTGGTCCGGAAAAGTTGCGCATCAAAACTTCAAAATTACATATTATATGTCGACTAAACAGGTCAAACTAAGTGCAGAATCAAGCTTTATGATGTTTTAAACACACAAAACAAATTTCTATTCAACCGGTCATCGTTAGCTCTTCCCAGGAGTGCTGGAACAAAGGAATGGCCGGGACCAATTCGCGCCCCAACGCACAAGGTATTTTCTCCTGGCACACACTAATTTCACTCCCATAGGGCCAATGCTCGCGGGATTTGAACAATTAAAAGCTCTACTGAATGAGGACATCTAGTGGAAGACATAGAACGTCTCCCCAGATCCATAACTGGTTGGGAAGGGTGGGGGCGATGACGTCAAAGTTGCCCCAACTTTCATGACCACAAAAACTAGTTTGGAAGAATGCCTGCCCTGTGAGTTCTGCTATACTTACAGACATAATTCCAACGGTTTTAGAAGCTTTAGAATGTTTTCTATCCAATAATAATTATTATATGCATATATTAGCAATTTTTGACAGATTTTTTTTCAGTTTACTATGGGTACCCAATTCCTCCAAAGGGGGCAGAAGTCAGCCCTATCTTTACAAATGCAGCTACTGTTGTTATTCTGTCTGCACTGTTTGACGTGACTATAAGTTAGCCGTAGTTGGCCATCTAGCAAGCAACATGGGATAAGGCTGGCAACGGAACATTTAGAACGAACAACTGGGTCGCATCTATAGATACAGAACAAAAAGACTGAACAACTGGGTCGCATCCATAGATACAGAACAAAAAGACTGAACGACTGGGTCGCGTCTCTAGTAACCGAACCAATGGAACTAACGACCAGCCGGCTTGGGTAGCAACCCTAGATTTATTTTGGGACTATAACTTGAGGAAGGATGAAATAGTATGAATCAAATTTCAGTTTTTTCCAACTGCTTACACAAGTTTTCAAAACGGTCTCCTTTTTTCCAAAACTCTACACACAATTCCCAAAACTGCACACACAAAATGCAAAATGCCTCACATCTCCTTCAAAATGTAACACTGCATTCAAAATGCCATAAACACATGTCAGAATGAAGCATTTGCATCAAATGGCAAACACTGCTTTCACAATAGTACATTTTTGGATATACCATGTAAACACTGTTGTTCTAAATCTAAAGCTCTTTGGTCTTTCATAGGCTTATATCTACATTTCAATACAATGTTCTACAGTGAAAGTAATCTGCTGAGAGGGGTAACAAGTACACTGTAAACACCAATGCAATGTAGAAACAGAAAATATTTATTAGGCCAAACATTACTGTTGTATACAGTAGCATACAACAAAACCATAAACATATGTAAACCAAAAGTATATTATTTAGAATACAGTAAAGAACACAATTTGTGTGTGTGGGGTCCCGGGGGGACAGTCCAGGAATTGGTAGGGGGGGGGGAGGGAATCACCAGTGTTAAACTACGCTTCATCTCTTCTCCGGCCCGAGTCTGGCCACAATACTTCGTCCACATCACAGGATACGTTTTCTCTTGCCAAACATTGAGGGAAGTATCTCCTAGCAACCTTGGAAAGAGGCAACCTTTATGTCCCCACATGGAGGGAAGTATCTCCTAGCATGGCGTATCCAACCTTGAACAGAGACAACCTTTATGTCCCCACATGGAGGGAAGTATCTCCTAGCATGGCGTATCCAACCTTGAACAGAGACAACCTCTATGTCCCCACATGGAGGGAAGTATCTCCTAGCATGGCGTATCCAACCTTTGACAGAGACAACCTCTATGTCCCCACATGGAGGGAAGTATCTCCTAGCATGGCGTATCCAACCTTGAACAGAGACAACCTTTATGTCCCCACATGGAGGGAAGTATCTCCTAGCATGGCGTATCCAACCTTGAACAGAGACAACCTTTATGTCCCCACATGGAGGGAAGTATCTCTTAGCATGGCGTATCCAACCTTGGACAGCGGCAACCTCTATGTCCAAACATGGAGGGAAGTATCTCCTAGCATGGCGTATCCAACCTTGAACAGAGACAACCTCTATGTCCAAACATGGAGGGAAGTATCTCTTAGCATGGCGTATCCAACCTTGGACAGAGGCAACCTCTATGTCCAAACATGGAGGGAAGTATCTCCTAGCATGGCGTATCCAACCTTGGACAGAGGCAACCTCTATGTCCAAACATGGAGGGAAGTATCTCCTAGCATGGCGTATCCAACCTTGGACAGAGGCAACCTCTATGTCCCCACATAGACCATATTTATAATTGCAGTCTCTTGTACATGTGTAAACAAGCATCCTCGTCCTCCATGATGTCTTTGCCTTTCCACTCTGTGCCGAATTCAAACACAGTATGTGTTCAGCGTAGGAACTGTAAACAATGTTCAAAAAAATGTAGTACAGCATGATAACCAACCTCATTCATTCAATTGCATTCAATTGCAATTCATTCAATTCAACTCATTCGTTGCATACCTGTTCTCATTTCTGAAGGTTCAAATTATGGACGCCACTGTAAATCGACTCAAGTTGGGCTGGACTCAGTCCAGCCTCTCTCATGGTCAAACCGTGGTTGATCACATGATCAACAAGTTTTGCCCTAATCAGAGATGGCTCTCCTTCCTTCTCTTCTTTGCCCTCGTCCTCTTCCTCTTCCTACTACTCCTCTTGCTCTCTGTCCATTGTTGGCATCCATTGTTCAAAACAGGTAATCTAACCTTTGACCTATTTATAGGCCTATACTACAGTAAAGCAGTGATTGGTTAGTGATCAGTTAAGCTATTAGTGTTTGCACATGTGAGGAGTGTGTGTGTGACCTGGTGAATAAGTGTAGCATTTTGATTGGTTGTGTTTGGAAAAGGAAAGCAAGTCACTTCCTTTTTGATTTTTGTGTTTTAGGTAGAGAATTGTGTGTAGTGTTTTGAAAAAATGCAATTGACAATTGAGTCCAAGGCTGAGAAATCGCTTATGGTTTTGGATATTTGGTGTGTAGTTTTGCACTTTGAGTGAGAGGTTTAAAAAATTGTGTGACATGAAAAGATTTTGTGTGTAAGCAGTTGAAAAAAACTGTAATCAAAATAATGTTTTTAATGAACATATGTCAATCATTAATGGAATATGTTGTTAACACACACACACACATACGTATACACACAGCCAATGCACCTGACACCAGCTATGGGACCTGACTTCGTCTAGGGCCTAACAACACCGTGCCAATATATCCTCCAAACACCAGTTTCTTGGGCATTATCACTTAATTATATTATTTAAATCAATATTTTATATGTTTGTGTGTGTGTGTGTGTGTGTGTGTGTGTGTGTGTGTGTGTGTGTGTGTGTGTGTGTGTGTGTGTGTGTGTGTGTGTGTGTGTGTGTTGATGCGCTTGTGGTGAGGGGTCTTTTTGTGATGATCTTCTGTTCATAGTGAACTCTCATAATTTCCACCCTAAGCCATGACAGAGTGACTCTACTAGCCACAGAGTGGGTGACAAGCCAAAGGGTGGGCGTGAGAGGGGTGTGGAGGAAGAAGAGGAGGAAGAGGAAAGAGGGGGTGTGCGTGTGTGTGTGTGTGCGTGCGTGCGTGTGTATTTGTACACATTTTACCATACAAGAATAGTAAACCAACAAAAAATCTGAGAATTGAGGATAGTTTGCCTGTTCTCACTTGTAAAAATACAATTTTAGGCTTAGGGTTTAGGGTTAGGGTTAGAATTAGTGTTATGAGTTAGGGTTAGGTTTAGAATTAGGGTTAGAATTTGGGTTAGGAGTTAGGGTTAGGTTAGAGTTAGTGTTAGGGAAAATATGATTTTGAATTGGAATCAATTATTGAGAGAGAGAGAGAGAGGCACTCATATCTAGTATTTATGAATAGAGGAGACACTGTAGAAAGATGACAGCCGGCCAGAGGACAGAGAACATAGTCTTCACCGATCAATCCTTGAAAGGTCTGTGTATCGATCTGTGTCGTGCCTCCATTGTTACACACCAAAACATCGCTCCAAACCTGAACACTTCTGACAGCACAAAATCACCTGATTCCAGTGATAGACCATATATATTGTTCTCTCTATGATTCCAGTGATATACCATATATATTGTTCTCTCTCTATGATTCCAGTGATAGATCATATATATTGTTCTCTCTCTATGATTCCAGTGATAGATCATATATATTGTTCTCTCTCTATGATTCCAGTGATAGATCATATATATTGTTCTCTCTATGATCCCAGTGATAGATCATATATATTGTTCTATCTCTATGATCCCAGTGATAGATCATATATAATGTTCTCTCGCTATGATTCTTGTGTTCTTCACAAAAAAACACAAAGAAAGCACACACACATGGCACACTGAGGTAATCAATAAGCGGTTTAATTATGGGAGAGCGCACGGCTTCATGGCTCTTCACGGTTCAGTTCAGCTTAATGGCGTCAGCTGATCCAGAAGCTATCAACTTAGATAGAGGGGTCTTTACCACCTCAGTGGCTTTTCTGGTCACAAGCCTTTCAATAGCTCACAAATTGCCCTCTCTGGCTCTCTCCTCCTCTTTCAGTTGTTAAAAGGAGTAGGGAGAACAGAGGCATGCATACACATGGTCACCTCTTGTAGGCTATGTTGCTATTTATTTTTTATTTTTGTCTGACTATTAAATGCAAATACAGTACTCAGATCTAGATTTACCTACCATTACACCATTACCCACCAGAACAATAGCAAAACAGTTGTGAATTCACAGGGCTCCATGATATTTCACTGCAATACCACTAGATGGCACACCCTGTTCTCTGACAGTTCTCTGACATGCTGTGCCTACCATCTTAGGACTCTTTTAATTCAGTCTTTGTGGAACTAGGCTAAATATCTCTCTCTCCAACTTTCACTTTTCTATTGTTTTATTTGATTCTGCGCTCTACAGTGTGCTTCTAGTTGACCAACAACAGAGCTAGGTGCTCTCTCTCTCTCTCTCTCTCTCTCTCTCTCTCCCCCTCTCTCTCTCACACACACATGCACATGCTTCTTATCACTCCTTAGTCCTAACTTTCACTACCACCATCTGTCTTTCTAACTCCCTCTCTTTTCTTACTCTTCTCCCCATCACTCCTTCCCTTCTCTCTCTGTTTGGTCTGGTCACTGTGGGGTTAAATAGTGTGTGTGTGTGTGTGTGTGTGTGTGTGTGTGTGTGTGTGTGTGTGTGTGTGTGTGTGTTTGTGTGTGTGTGTGTGTGTGTGTGTGTGCGTGCATGCGTGTGTGCGTGTGCGTTATGAAAGTGTGAGGGCCCTCCTGTTTGGCCTAGATTATACTGAGGGCCTGACGTCTGGGTGTTGAGAGGCCCATGTTTGGAAACACAGGCAGCCACTGTGTCCCTCTGGCCCAGCAGGGGGCTGTGTCCTCAGGCGATACCCTGGATGGGCCTAGCCTGCTGTTCCTCTTGTTTGAATGTCCAGCACTGTACACAGTGGGGACTTAGCTGTGACCTGATGGCAGCATGACGATAAAGAAGGAGGAATTAACTATCAGAGAATACTTTGAGTTTGAGCAACTATGGATTCTGACACCACCAAAAATGTAGACTTGCAGCTTAATAACAATCCGTAGCGTCAATCAAATGTTATGCTTTCTCTAAGGTCTTTCTTTGTGTCCCAATCCTCTCTAGAAAAACTCAACCATAACTGCCTGATCAGATGTTTTCCGATATGAAGGATTCTTCTTGACAGAGTGTGTGTGTGTGTTCTCTGAGATAGAGATATTGATCAATATGTGAGAGAGCTGTATAGATCACTGGAGACCTAAGGCAGCTGGTAGGCCTGTACAAGCATGCATGCACACACACACACACACACACACAGTGGGTGCTGTGGTTATTGGCTACGTTAACACAGGTAATGTGATCTGCACTCAGACATGATGATGTGTTTATTTCTCCATGGGAGAGAGGGGGGAGAGAGGAGGAGAGAGGAGGCAGAAAGAGAGAGGAGGATGGAGGATAAGGCTGTGTAAAAGAGGGTGTAAGGAGCAGGGAGGAGATGAAGTGTAAGTATGGAGAAAGAAATGAAAAAATTAGTGAGGTGGTGAGAGAAAGGTGTGAGAGGAGAGGAGAAGGGTGAGAGTGTAGAGAGGAGAGGAGAGGAGAGGAGAGGAGAGGAGAGGAGAGGGTCTACATCTTTCTGTCTGACTGTGTGTCAATGTGATTATGGTACAATCAGACGTGAGAGGGAATCACTCTCACACACACATGTAAGAATTGAGATAGATGGGTCTGGCTCACTGTCAATGGTGTGTGTGTGTGTGTGTGTGTGTGTGTGTGTGTGTGTGTGTGTGTGTGTGTGTGTGTGTGTGTGTGTGTGTGTGTGTGTGTGTGTGTGTGTGTGTGTGTGTGTGTGTGTGTGTGTGGAACTGTTTAACTATTCCTGTGGGGACCAGAAGTCACACAAGAATAGTAAACAAACTAAAGTTTGGCTATTAAATCCTTTCAGTCTGGAAAAACCCCAGGGCTTGATGGCATACTGGTAGAGTTATACCAAGCCTTTTTTGATATACTAAAAGTTCCAATGTCAGCTTGTTTAAACTACTCCTATAGAAATGGTCATCTGTTAGGTACACAGCAGGAAGGTCTGATTTCACTATTATTAAAACAAGACCCAGATGACAAATATAAAGATCCAGTCTATCTAAAACACTGGAGGCCTTTTACACTTCAAGTTGTGATGCAGAAATACTAGTGAAATGCATAGCACTCAGAATTAAAAAGGTTTACCAGGTATTGTTCATACTGATCAGACAGGTTTTTTACATGGACATTTACATTGTAGATAATATACGATAACTACTAGAAATAATAGAACATCATGAAACATCTAAGAAGCCAGGCCTGGTATTTTTAACAGATTTTCAAAAGGCCTTTGATAAAGTAAGACTGGATTTTATTAATAAATGCCTAGATTTTTAAAATGTTGGTGATTCTTTTATAAAATGGGAAAAGGTAATGTATAGCAACCCCAGGTTTAAAATAGTAAATAGTGGCTACTTCCCAGAAAGTTTTTAATTGTCAAGAGGAGTTAAACATGGGTGTCCACTGTCACCATGTCTATTCGTTATGGCCTAAGAAGTGCTAGCTTTTAAAATCAAATCAGATCCAATAACAATATTAGAGGATTAGAAATCGCAAGCTAGATCCCTACAATGTCTCATTGAAGATCTCGATAACTTTTATGCACTTTCTGGACTAAAACCTAATTATGAAAAGTGTACAATATTACATATTGGATCTTTAAAAAATACAACTTTTACGTTACCTTGCAGTTTACCTACAAAATGGGCTGACGGTGAAGTAGACATACTTGGTTTTCATATCACAAAATATATAAATGAGCTCTCCACAATGAATTTCAATAGAAAACTTGTAAAAATAGACAAGATCCTGCCACCATGGAGAAGTAAATACCTGTCTATTTATGGAAATTAACTGCTTAGTCATATCTCAGTTTACTCACTTACTTATGGCGCTGCCTACTCCTGATGATTAGTTTTGAAAATCATATAAGCAAAACATATTTCGCTTTATCTGGGACGCTAAACCAGACAAAATAAAGTGTGCCTATCTATATAATGAATATAAAATGGGTGGGTTGAGATGATTAAACACATTACACTCCATGCAGTTTGGCTTCAGAGCAAAACACTCCACAGAAACGGCCAACTGCTTTCTTCTGGAAAATGTGAAGTCCAAGATGGACAAA
The DNA here is from genome assembly GCF_057628025.1 of Oncorhynchus mykiss. Classification (NCBI taxonomy): domain Eukaryota; kingdom Metazoa; phylum Chordata; class Actinopteri; order Salmoniformes; family Salmonidae; genus Oncorhynchus; species Oncorhynchus mykiss. Next base: position 78,334,414 of record NC_143029.1, read on the forward strand.
GGGGGTGCTGTTGGGGCTGTGTTTCTGGACCTAAGGAAGGCTTTTGATACTGTTAACCATGAGATTCTCATCACAAAATTGTCCAAGTTCAACTTTTCCACTGATGCCTTGAGATGGATGAAATCATACCTTGAAGGCAGAACTCAGTGTGTCAGAGTGAGCAATGAGCTGTCGCCCACTCGTAGCTATGATGTGGGCGTGCCCCAAGGGTCAATACTGGGGCCCCTCCTGTTCAGCCTGTACATTAATGATCTGCCTTCTGTCTGTACTGGGTCTGAAGTTCAAATGTATGCAGATGATACAGTGATATATGTGCATGCAAAGAGCAAACAACAAGCTGCACAAGAACTCACTACTGTAATGGTCCAGGTTACAAAGTGGCTCAGTGACTCGTGTTTGCATCTCAATGTGAAAAAAACTGTTTGCATGTTCTTCACAAAGAGGGCAACAGATGCTACTGAGCCAGATGTCTATGTGTCAGGGGAGAAGCTCCAGGTGGTATCCGATTTTAAGTACCTTGGCATCATACTTGATTCCAACCTCTCTTTTAAAAAGCATGTGAAAAAGGTAATTCAAATAACCAAATTCAACCTAGCTAATTTCCGATTTATAAGAAATTGTTTAACTACAGAGGTAGCAAAACTGTACTTCAAATCTATGATACTCCCCCACGTAACATACTGCTTGACTAGTTGGGCCCAAGCTTGCTGTACAACATTAAAACCTATTCAGTCTGTCTACAAACAGGCTGTGCACGTGAGTGAGGACCCAAAAGCGGTTTAACAAAAACAGAGTCCTTTAATGTCAAAACACAGGGAAGACATAGATCCTCTTCGGATGTATATAATGGCAAAATAGACAACCCGCAGAGAGGGCGACAAATGAATCATAAAGTCCTTCTGATATTTACAGAAGAGTCCCCCTTCTTAGCAGCAGAGGAGAATAGCTGGGTTAGAGTCCCCTTCTTAGCAGCAGAGGAGAATAGCTGGGTTAGCGGCGACAGACTGCTGGTCTCTGTGGGTAGGCACGGGTCGTAGAGGAGAGAGGTACCTGATCACACGTAGCATCAGATGAACAGGCAGATTCCGACAGGACAGGACAAGGGTGAAGCAAACAAGACGATAGTTTGGTTCTGGCATGAGAAACTCAAACGAGAATCTGACAAAGACAGAAGCAGGAACAGAGAGAGAAATAGAGACCTAATCAGAGGGAAAAAAGGAACAGGTGGGAAAAGGGTGAACGAGGTAGTTAGAGAAGATGAGGAACAGCTGGGGGAAGGAGAGGAAGAGAAGGTAACCTAATACGACCAGCAGAGGGAGACGGAGTGAAGAACAGGAACAAGACATAATATGACAATACATGACTACCCCCCCACTCACCGAGCGCCTCCTGGCGCACTCGAGGAGGAAACCTGGCGGCAACGGAGGAAATCATCGATCAGCGAACGGTCCAGCACGTCCCGAGAGGGAACCCAACTCCTTTCCTCAGGACTGTACCCCTCCCAATCCACTAAGTACTGATGACCACGGCCCCGAGGACGCATGTCCAAAATCTTACGGACCCTGTAGATAGGTGCGCCCTCGACAAGGATGGGGGGGGGAGAAGACAAGCGGGGGCGCGAAGAACGGGCTTAACACAGGAGACATGGAAGACCGGGTGGACGCGACGAAGATATCGCGGAAGAAGAAGTCGCACTGCGACAGGATTAATGATCTGAGAAATACGGAACGGACCAATGAACCGCGGGGTCAACTTGCGAGAAGCTGTCTTAAGGGGAAGGTTCTGAGTGGAGAGCCAAACTCTCTGACCGCGACAATATCTAGGACTCTTAGTTCTACGCTTATTAGCGGCTCTCACAGTCTGCGCCCTATAACGGCAAAGTGCAGACCTGACCCTCTTCCAGGTGCGCTCGCAACGTTGGACAAAAGCCTGAGCGGAGGGGACGCTGGACTCGGCGAACTGAGACGAGAACAGCGGAGGCTGGTACCCGAGGCTACTCTGAAAAGGAGATAGCCCGGTCGCAGACGAAGGAAGCGAGTTGTGGGCGTATTCTGCCCAGGGGAGCTGTTCTGACCAAGACGCAGTGTTACGAAAAGAAAGACTGCGTAAGATGCGACCAATAGTCTGATTGGCCCGTTCTGCTTGACCGTTAGACTGGGGGTGAAAGCCGGAAGAGAGACTGACGGAAGCCCCAATCAAACGGCAAAACTCCCTCCAAAATTGAGACGTGAATTGCGGACCCCTGTCCGAAACGACGTCTGACGGAAGGCCATGAATTCTGAAAACATTCTCGATGATGATTTGTGCCGTTTCTTTAGCAGAAGGGAGCTTAGCGAGGGGAATAAAATGAGCCGCCTTAGAGAACCTATCGACAACCGTAAGAATAACAGTCTTCCCCGCTGACGAAGGCAGTCCGGTGATAAAATCTAAGGCGATGTGAGACCACGGTCGAGAGGGAATGGGAAGCGGTCTGAGACGGCCGGCAGGAGGGGAGTTACCGGACTTAGTCTGCGCGCAGACCGAACAAGCAGCCACGAAACGACGCGTGTCATGCTCCCGAGTGGGCCACCAAAAACGCTGGCGAATGGAAGCAAGCGTACCTCGAACGCCGGGGTGTCCGGCTAACTTGATAGAGTGAGCCCACTGAAGAACGGCCAGACGAGTAGGAACGGGAACGAAAAGAAGGTTCCTAGGACAAGCGCGCGGCGACGGAGTGTGAGTGAGTGCTTGCTTTACCTGCCTCTCAATTCCCCAGACAGTCAACCCGACAACACGCCCCTCAGGGAGAATCCCCTCGGGGTCAGTGGAGGCTACTGAAGAACTGAAGAGACGAGATAAAGCATCAGGCTTGGTGTTCTTAGAGCCCGGACGATAAGAAATTACGAACTCGAAACGAGCGAAAAACAGCGCCCAACGAGCCTGACGCGCATTAAGTCGTTTGGCAGAACGGATGTACTCAAGGTTCCTATGGTCAGTCCAAACGACAAAAGGAACGGTCGCCCCCTCCAACCACTGTCGCCATTCGCCTAGGGCTAAGCGGATGGCGAGCAGTTCGCGGTTTCCCACATCATAGTTACGTTCCGACGGCGACAGGCGATGAGAAAAATACGCGCAAGGGTGGACCTTGTCGTCAGAGAGGGAGCGCTGAGAAAGAATGGCTCCCACGCCCACCTCTGACGCGTCAACCTCGACAACGAACTGTCTAGAGACGTCAGGTGTAACAAGGATAGGTGCGGATGTAAAACGATTCTTGAGGAGATCAAAAGCTCCCTGGGCGGAAACGGACCACTTAAAGCACGTCTTGACAGAAGTAAGGGCTGTGAGAGGAGCTGCCACCTGACCGAAATTACTGATGAAACGACGATAGAAATTCGCGAAGCCGAGAAAGCGCTGCAGCTCGACGCGTGACTTAGGAACGGGCCAATCAATGACAGCTTGGACCTTAGCGGGATCCATCTTAATGCCTTCAGCGGAAATAACAGAACCGAGAAATGTGATGGAGGAGGCATGAAAAGTGCACTTCTCAGCCTTCACAAAAAGACAATTCTCTAAAAGGCGCTGGAGGACACGTCGAACGTGCTGAACATGAATCTGGAGTGACGGTGAAAAAAATCAGGATATCGTCAAGGTAAACGAAAACAAAGATGTTCAGCATGTCTCTCAGGACGTCATTGACTAATGCCTGAAAGACAGCTGGAGCGTTAGCGAGGCCGAAAGGAAGAACCCGGTATTCAAAGTGCCCTAACGGAGTACTAAACGCCATTTTCCACTCGTCCCCCTCCCTGATGCGCACGAGATGGTAAGCGTTACGAAGGTCCAACTTAGTGAAAAACCTGGCTCCCTGCAGGATCTCGAAGGCTGAAGACATAAGAGGGAGCGGATAACGATTCTTCACTGTTATGTCATTCAGCCCTCGATAATCTATGCAGGGGCGCAGGGACCCGTCCTTCTTCTTAACAAAAAAACCCCCCGCTCCGGCGGGAGAGGAGGAGGGGACTATGGTACCGGCGTCAAGAGCTACAGACAAATAATCCTCGAGAGCCTTACGTTCGGGAGCCGACAGAGAGTATAGTCTACCCCGGGGGGGAGTGGTTCCCGGAAGGAGATCAATACTACAATCATACGACCGGTGCGGAGGAAGAGAGGTGGCCCTGGACCGACTGAACACCGTGCGCAGATCGTGATATTCCTCCGGCACCCCCGTCAAATCACCAGGCTCCTCCTGTGAAGAAGAGACAGAGGAAACAGGAGGGATAGCAGACATTAAACATTTCACATGACAAGAGACGTTCCAGGAGAGGATAGAATTACTAGACCAATTAATAGAAGGATTATGACAAACTAGCCAGGGATGGCCCAAAACAACAGGTGTAAAAGGTGAACGAAAAATTTAAAAAGAAAAGGGTTTTGCTATGATTACCAGAGACAGTGAGGGTTAAAGGTAGCGTCTCACGCTGAATCTTGGGGAGAGAACTACCATCCAAGGCGAACAAGGCTGTGGACTCCCTTAACTGTCTGAGAGGAATGTCATGTTCCCGAGCCCAGGTCTCGTCCATAAAACAGCCCTCCGCTCCAGAGTCTATCAAGGCACTGCAGGAAGCTGACGAACCGGTCCAGCGTAGATGGACAGACAAGGTAGTGCAGGATCTTGAAGGAGAGACCAGAGTAGTAGCGCTCACCAGTAGCCCTCCGCTTACTGATGAGCTCTGGCTTTTACTGGACATGAAGTGACAAAATGACCAGCGGAACCGCAATAGAGACAGAGGCGGTTGGTGATTCTCCGTTCCCTCTCCTTAGTCGAGATGCGGATACCCCCCAGCTGCATAGGCTCAGCACCCGAGCCGGCGGAGGAAGATGGTAGTGATGCGGAGAGGGGGGCAACGGAGAACGCGAGCTCCTTTCCACGAGCTCGGTGACGAAGATCAACCCGTCGCTCTATGCGAATAGCGAGTTCAATCAAGGAATCCACGCTGGAAGGAACCTCCCGGGAGAGAATCTCATCCTTTACCTCCGCGCGGAGACCCTCCAGAAAACGAGCGAGCAAAGCCGGCTCGTTCCAGTCACTGGAGGCAGCAAGAGTGCGAAACTCAATAGAGTAATCTGTTATGGATCGATTACCTTGACATAGGGAAGACAGGACCCTGGAAGCTTCCTCCCCAAAAACAGAACGATCAAAAACCCGTATCATCTCCTCCTTAAAGTCCTGATACTGGTTAGTACACTCAGCCCTCGCCTCCCAGATTGCCGTGCCCCACTCACGAGCCCGTCCAGTAAGGAGAGATATGACGTAGGCGATACGAGCTGTGCTCCTGGAGTAAGTGTTGGGCTGGAGAGAAAACACAATATCACACTGGGTGAGGAACGAGCGGCATTCAGTGGGCTCCCCAGAGTAACACGGAGGGTTATTGATTCTGGGCTCTGGAGATTCGAAAGCCCTGGAAGTGGCCGGTGGATCGAGGCGGAGATGGTGAATCTGTTCTGTGAGGTCGGAGACTTGGGCGGCCAGGGTCTCAACGGCATGTCGAGCAGCAGACAATTCCTGCTCGTGTCTGCCTAGCATCGCTCCCTGGATCTCGACGGCTGAGTGGAGAGGATCCGAAGTCGCTGGGTCCATTCTTGGTCAGATTCTTCTGTTATGCACGTGAGTGAGGACCCAAAAGCGGTTTAACAAAAACAGAGTCCTTTAATGTCAAAACACAGGGAAGACATAGATCCTCTTCGGATGTATATAATGGCAAAATAGACAACCCGCAGAGAGGGCGACAAATGAATCATAAAGTCCTTCTGATATTTACAGAAGAGTCCCCCTTCTTAGCAGCAGAGGAGAATAGCTGGGTTAGAGTCCCCTTCTTAGCAGCAGAGGAGAATAGCTGGGTTAGCGGTGACAGACTGCTGGTCTCTGTGGGTAGGCGCGGGTCGTAGAGGACAGAGGTACCTGATCACACGTAGCATCAGATGAACAGGCAGATTCCGACAGGACAGGACAAGGGTGAAGCAAACAAGACGATAGTTTGGTTCTGGCATGAGAAACTCAAACGAGAATCTGACAAAGACAGAAGCAGGAACAGAGAGAGAAATAGAGACCTAATCAGAGGGAAAAAAGGAACAGGTGGGAAAAGGGTGAACGAGGTAGTTAGAGAAGATGAGGAACAGCTGGGGGAAGGAGAGGAAGAGAAGGTAACCTAATACGACCAGCAGAGGGAGACGGAGTGAAGAGAAAGAACAGGAACAAGACATAATATGACAATACATGACACAGGCTCTCAAAGTGCTTGATAGGAAGCCCAATAGCCATCATCATTGTCACATCCTTAGAAAGCATGAGCTCTTGAGTTGGGAAAATCTTGTGCAATACACCGACGCATGTCTTGTATTCAAGATCCTTAATGGCCTGGCTCCCCCTCCACTCAATATTTTTGTTAAACAGAAAACACAGACATATGGCAGCAGATCCACAAGGTCTGCCATGAGAGGTGACTGTATAGTTCCCCTAAGGAAAAGCACCTTTAGTAAATCTGCATTCTCTGTGAGAGCTTCCCATGTCTGGAATACACTGCCATCAGACACACATAACTGCACCACATATCACACTTTCACAAAATGCTTGAAGACATGGCTAAAGGTCAATCAGATTTGTGAACATGGTCCCTAGCTGTGTGTTGCCGCTTTCCATGTTGTCTGTTGTCTGTAGCTTGTGAGGTGTGGAAACACTTTGTTGCTTTTATGAATTTTGTCTTGCTGCTTTTTGTTTTATGTTGCTCTGTCTGTATGCTACGTCTTGCTTGTCCTATGTTGCTCTGTCTGTATGCTATGTCTTGCTTGTCCTATGTTGCTATGTCTTGCTTGTTCTATGCTGCTATTGTCTATATTGTAATTGTTTTTAATAACCTGCCCAGGGACTGCGGTTGAAAATTAGCCGGCTGGCTAAAACCGGCACTTTCCCTGTAAAAATAAAAAATAAACTTAAACTCAAACTCAAACATAAAAGCACTAAACCTTTCTCTAAAAGCTTCACTTATTCAAAAGTCTTACTTGAACCCTAAATGGTTCTTAAGTAGATTGCTAAGAAAAGCTCATCCATTGTTTTAAAATGTTTTTGTCCAGATTGTCATGTCTCATTTTTGATTAATTGAAAGTTATACTTTTTTCAAAGTATCTCTCTTTTTCAAACAAGCATTGCAGAGCTGGCTACTATTTCAATTTCACCCCCCTGAAAAGATAGACTGAACACATTATGACTGAACTCAAATGTGCTGGTTGATAAAATATCGGTATTTATGAAAAATATGTTTGAAAAGGGTATTTTGTTCTTAAATTATATTGTAAATTGGAATGGTAGAGTTATGTCTTTCATGGAGTTATCAGAATTGTATGGGAAGGTCTGCTTAATCCAAGAGTACAACCAATTGATTACATCGTTTCCTTCGACTTTTTCTTTTTTGGTCTTTAATTCGATTTCTTGGTTGTTGGTGCATTGGAAGGGGTTCTTCGGGGTGGGGAATGGAATTTATATATTTTTTTATTATTTTCTTGGGGGGGGGGGGGTCTCGGAAAGTTGAGGGACAGCTCTTGGGGACTGTGGGGGGGGATGTTGGAGGGTTCAGGTCCCTGTTGGCCTTGTGAGAGATATGTCGACGTGCCCTTGAGCAGGGTATTGACCCTGGATGCTTCTGTATGTCGCTCTGAATTGGAGTCTGTTGAATGGCTGGTACGGTGTAGTTGTTGACTGGCTTCACCACAAGTATATTGCATGTTTTGGATAATAAACTTTTTTTTTAAACTGACCTACTGGGGACATTTTGTTTGTCCCCACAAGGTCAAATTCTATTTCTAGGGGGTTGAGGGTTAAGGTTAGGGTTAGTTAGGATTGAATTAGAATTATGTTAAGGCTTAGGGTTAGGAACTAGGTTTCGGTTTAGGGTTAGGGTTAGGAGTTAGGTTTAGGTTTAGGGTTAGCATTAAGGTTTTTAGGTTAAGGTTTGGCTTAAAGTTATGGTTAGGGTAAGAGTATGGGACGCCTTCCAGAGAGACATCAGAGATTGTAATATTCTCTGTTTCACGGAAACATGGCTCGCTCAGGATACGTTATCAGAATCGGTACAGCCACCCGGTTTCTTCACGCATCGTGCCGACAAAAACAAACATCTCTCTGGTAAGAAGAAGGGTGGGGTGTAAAGCCTTATGATTAACGAGTCGTGGTGTGATCATAACAACATACAGGAAGTCAAGTCCTTTTGTTTCACCTGACCTAGAATTCCTTACAATCAAATGCAGACCGCATTATCTACCAAGAGAATTCTCTTCGATTATAATCACAGTCGTGTATATCCCCCCCAAGCAGACACCTCGACGTCACTGAAAGAATTTCATTAGATTCTATGTAAACTGGAAACCACATGTCCTGAGGCTGCATTTATTGTAGCTGGGGATTTTAACAAAGCTAATGTGAAAACAAGGCTCCCTAAATTTTATCAGCATATCGAAGGCTCGACCCGAGCTGGCAGCATTCTGGATCATAGCTACTCTAACTTCCGTGATGCAATAAAAAAGCCCTCCCTCACCCGCCTTTGGCAAATCTGACCAAGATTTGCTCACCGCCTATAGACAGAAACTGAAACAGGCAACACCTGTGTATACGCTGATTCGGCAAGCAAGTTTATTAGCAAGTGCATCGGTGATGTTGTACCCACGGTGAATATTAAAACCTTCCCCAACCAGAAACTGTGGATTGATGGCAGCATTCGTGCAAAACTGAAAGCGCAAACCACTGCTTTTAATCATGGCAAGGCGACCGGAAACATGACCAAATACAAACAGTGTAACTATTCCCTCCGCAAGGCAATCAAACAAGCTAAGCTTCAGTATAAAGACAAAGTAGAGTCGCAATTCAACGGCTCAGACACGAGAGGTATGTCGCAGGGTCTACAGTCAATCACGGACTACAAAAAGAAAACCGGCCCCGTCGCAGACACCGACGTCATGCTCCCAGACGAACTAAACAACTTATTTGCTCGCTTTGAGGACAGTACAGTGCCACTGACACAGCCCACTAACAAAACCTGTGGGCTCTCCTTCACCACAGCCAACGTGAGTAAAACATTTAAATGTGTAAGGCTGACGGCCCAGACAGCATCCCTAGCTGAGTCCTCAGAGCATGCACAGACCAGCTGACTGGTGTGTTTACGCACATATTCAATCAATCGTTATCCCAGTCTGCTATTCCCACGTGCTTCAAGAGGGCCACCATTGTTCCTGTTCCCAAGAAAGTTAAGGTAACCCCAAAAGGATGTGTTCTACGCCCTCTCCTGTACTCCCTGTTCACCCATGACTGCATGGCCATGCACGCCTCCAACTCAATCATCAAGTTTGCGGACGACACTACAGTGGTAGGCTTGATTACCAACAACGACGAGACGGCCTACAGGGAGGAGGTGAGGGCTCTCAGAGTGTGGTGTCAGAAAAATAACCACACTCTCAACGTCAACAAAACAAAGGAGATGATCGTGGACTTCAGGAAAGTCCCTATCCACATCGACGGGACAGTAGTGGAGAAGGTGGATAAGTTTTAAGTTCCTCGCCGTGCACATTACGGACAAACTGAAATGGTCCACCTACACAGACAGCGTGGTGAAGAAGGTGCAAACAGCACCTCTTCAATCTCAGGAGGCTGAAGAAATGTGGCTTGTCACGAAAACACTCACAAACTTTTACAGATGCACAATTGAGAGCATCCTGTCGGGCTGTATCACCGCTTGATATGGCAACTGCTCCTCCCACAACCCTAAGGCTCTCCAGAGGGTCGTGAGGTCTGCACAACGCATCACCGGGGGCAAACTACCTGCCCTCCAGGACACCTATACCACCCAATGTCACAGGAAGGCCAAAAAGATAATCAAGGACAACAACTATACGAGCCATTGCCTGTTCACCCCATTATCATCCAGAAGGCAAGATCAGTACAGGTGCATCAAAGCTGGGACTGAGAGACTGAAAAACAGCTATCTTCAAGGCCATCAGACTGTTAACCTCTCTTGGGTAGGGGGCAGTATTTTCACATCCGGATGAAAAGCATGCGCAAAGTAAACTGCCTGCTACTCTGGCCCAGAAGCTAGGATATGCATATAATTGGTAGATTTTGATATAAAACACTCTAAAGTTTCTAAAACTGTTAAAGCTATGTATGGGAGTATAACAGAACTGATATGGCAGGCGAAACCCAGAGGACAAACCATAAAATTTTTTTAAAAAAATCAGCCTACCACTGTTTTCAATGGCTATCACTTTTATTATAAGGCAAATTCCTCCCAGAATGCAGTTCCTAGGGCTTCCACTAGAAGTCAACAGTATTTAGAAACAGTTTCATTCTGGTTTTTGAAAAATGAGCCAGAAATTGTAGTTTTTCTAGGTGGCTCCCATTTTGGCTGTAGTGTTTCCATGCGCGTGAACAAGAGCGTGTTCTTTGGTATTTTTCTCTAGTAAAGACAATAATTATTCTCCGTCTTAAATTGTATTGTTTATTTACGTATTAAGGTACCTAAGGTTTGATTATAAACGTTGTTTGACTTCTTTGGAAAAGTTTTGTAGTAACGATTGGGATTAATTTTGTATGCATTTTGATGGAGGGAAACTGGGTGGATAATTGACTGAAGCGTGCCAGCTAAACTGAGTTTTTATGGATTTAACTTCTTGACGCTACCAATCCCTGTAGCGGGATAATTTTCGTCTGCAACGGCTGAATAGCATAGCGCAACAGTCAAATAATATTACAAAAAAAAAATCATACTCATGAAATCATAAGTGCAATATTTTGAAACACAGCTTAGCCTTTGGTTAATCACCCTGTCGTCTCAGATTTTAAATTATGATTTACAGTGAAAGCAATCCAAGCGTTTGTGTAAGTTTATCGATAGCCTAGCATAGCATTATGTACACTTAGCATCAGGAAGCTTGGTCACGAAAATAAGAAAAGCAATCAAATTAACCGTTTATCTTTGATGACCTTCGGATGTATTCACTCACGAGACTCCCAGTTACACAGCAAATGTTCCTTTTGTTCCATAAAGATTATTTTTATACCCAAAATAGCGACGTTTGTTTGCGCGTTATGTTCAGAAATCCACAGGAAAGAGCAGTCACGACAACGCAGACGTAAATTCCAAATAGTCTTCATAATGTCCACAGAAACATGTCAAACGTTTTTTATAATCATTCCTCAGGTAATTTTGAAAATATATATTCGATAATATATCAACCGAGTGTGTAGCTTTTTCCATAACAGCGGGAGGAACAATGGCCGTTTTACTCAATTCCGCACCAACTCACTCTGAGAGTGAATTACGCAATGTGATCCTTCACGCTCATTTTTCAAAATAAAAGCCTGAAACTATGTCTAAAGACTGTTGACACCTTAGGGAAGCCACAGAAAAAGGAATCTGGTTGATATCCCTTTAAATGAAGGACAGGCACACATAGGAACACAGATGTTTCAAAATAAGAGGCACTTCCTGATTGGATTATCCTCAGGCTTTCGCCTGCGATATCATTTCTGTTATACTCACAGACAATATGTTTACAGTTTTGGAAACTGTAGAGTGTTTTCTATCCTATTCTGTCAATTATATGCATATTCTAGCATCCGGTCATGAACAATAGGCTGTTTACTTTGGGAACGTTATTTTTCCAAACATAAAAATAGTGCCCCCTAGCTTCAAGAGGTTAATTAATTAAAGAAGGACATTATCCAACAAAAGGACCATTTGTGATGTATTTGGGACCGTTTGGAGTGCCAACAGAAGACGATCATCAAAGTCAAGGCATTTATTATATAGCTATTTCTGACTTTCGTGGCACCTGCCTGGTTGAAATATGTTTTTCATGCTTTTGTATGCGGGGCGCTGTCCTCAGATAATCGTAAAGCCTTTTTGAAATCTGACACATAATTCTGTAGTTTGAACTTCGCGCTCTGCAATTTCACCAGATGTTGGCCAGGTGGGATGCTACCTGCCCATAAGAAGTTAAACAGCCATCACTAACATTGAGTGGCTGCTGCCAACATTGAGTGGCTGCTGACTCAAATCTCTAGCCATATTAATAATAAAAAATTGGATAAATGTATCACTAGTTACTTTAAACAATGCCATTTTATATAATGTTTACATACCCTACATTACTCATCTCATATGTATATACTGTACTCTATACCATCTACTGCATCTTGCCTATGCCGTTCAGCCATAGCTCATCCATATATTTATATGTACATATTCTTATTCATTCCTTTACACTTGTGTGTTTAGGTAGTTACACTTGCATTAACATCTGCTAACCATATGTATGTGACCAATACAATTTGATTTGATTTGCTTAGGTGTGTGATGAATGATCATGCACATTTAGCCCTTCTGTCCCTCATGAGAGTGGGAATGTATTTAGACATCTAGTCTTGGATGATGAGCCTCTATTCACATCTCTGCGATCCAGTGACCAGCTTATCCATCATACACACGCGCAGGCAGACACACTACAGAGAGACCGATAACATCTCTCCATCTCTGCTCCTCTCTCTTTCTCTCTTTCTCTCTGTCTCTCTCTTTTTGTGTGTTCTAGGGCAACGGTGTCTAGATTGAATTTATATTTGTGGTCCTGGCGACTGGACCGTTTTTGGAACACCATTATTTTGGTCTCACTGAGATTTACTGTCAGGGCCCAGGTCTGACTGAATATGTGCAGAAGATCTAGGTGCTGCTGTAGGCCCTCCTTGGTTGCGGATGGAAGCACCAGATCATCAGCAAACAGTAGGCCTTTGACTTCAGATTCTGGTAGGGTGAGGCCGGGTGCTGCAGACTGTTCTAGTGCCCTCGCCAATTCATATATATATATATATATGTTGAAGAGGGTGGGGATTAAAATGCATCCCTGTATCACCCCACTACCCTGTGGGAAGAAATATATGTGTTTTTTGCCTATTTTAACTGTACACTTGTTGTTTGTGTACATGGATTTTATAATGTTGTATGTTTTTTCCCCCCAAGACCACTTACCATCAATTTGTATAGCAGACCCTCGTGCCAAATTGAGTCGAAGGCCATTTTGAAATCAACAAAGCATGAGAATACTTTGCCTTTGTTTTGGTTTGTTTGTCAATTCAGGTTTGCAGGGTGAATACGTGGTCTGTTGTATGATAATCTGGTAAAAAGCCAATTTGACATTTGCTCAGTACATTGTTTTCACTGAGGAAATGTACGCGTCTGCTGTTAATGATAATGCAGAGGATTTTCCCAAGGTTGCTGTTGACGCATATCCCACGGTAGTTATTTGGATCAAATTTGTCTCCACTTTTGTGGATTGGGGTTATCAGTCCTTGGTTCCAAATATTGGGGATGATGCCAGAGCTAAGGATGATGTTAAAGAGTTTTAGTATAGCCAATTGGAATTATTTTATCATTTACCATTTCATTGAGGATACCATCAACACCACAGGCCTTTTTGTGTTGGAGGGCTTTAATTTTGTCCTGTAGTTCATTCAAGGTAATTGGAGAATTCAGTGGGTTCTGGTAGTCTTTAATAGTTGATTCTGTAATGTTCTGTATTTATTTCCTTAGTCAACCTTGTGTTCTGTTTCATTGTGTTCTTGAACGTAGCCCTGTCTTTCATTTTTGTTCATTGATTTCACCTGTGTTAGTTGCTCACCTGGTCTCATCAGCTCCTTATTTCAATCAATCAAATGTATTTATAAAGCCCTTCTTACATCAGATGATGTCACAAAATGCTGTACAGAAATCCAGCCTGAAACCGCAAACAGCAAGCAATGCAGGTGTAGAATCACAGTGGCCAGGAAAAACTCCCTAGAAAGGCCAGTCCTCTTCTGGCTGTGCTGGGTGGAGATTATAAGAGAACAAGGCCAAGATGTTCAAACGTTCATAGATGACCAGCAGGGTCAAATAAAAATAATCACAGTGGTTGTAGAGGGTACAACAGGTCAGTACCTCAGAGGTAAATGTCAGTTGGCTTTTTATAGCCGATCATTCAGAGTATCTCTACCGCTCCTGCTGTCTCTAGAGAGTTGAAAACAGCAGGTCTGGGACAGGTAGCACATCCGGTGAACAGGTCAGGGTTCCATAGCTGCAGGCAGAACAGTGGAAACTCGAGCAGCAGCACGGCCACGTGGACTGGGGACAGCAAGAAGTCATCAGGCCAGGTAGTCCTGAGGCATGGTCCTTGGGCTAGTTCAGTTCATTCTGTTTGTGCCTTTGTGAGGTTTTGTTCGTTTTGACTCTACTAAACCTTTTCCTAGCTCCTTCAGTCCTAGTTTTGAATCACTTGCCTGTTTGCCTACCTGTGTATGACCAGTTATAGCCTTCAGTCCTAGTTTTGATTCACCTGCCTGTTTGCCTATTTGTGTATGACCATTGCCTGCCTGTGACCACGATTCCTGCCTTCTGCGAAGGCGAAATAAACACCTGACGCGCTGTGCACATGAATCTACACCTTTTTCTCCCTGAGTATTCATTACAGATTCTAAGATTTGTATTTGATCATGTAAATGTTTTTGCTGTGTGTTCTTTGTTATAGACCCAAAAATATCTCAATTTTGGATGGATAATTAATTTTTGTTGTTTGTTTAAAGTTTTCAGATTTTCCCAGAAGTGATTAGAGACTAAGGATTCTTCAATTAGCTGATTTCTGACTCTCGCTCTCTCTCAATTCATGTCTCTAGCCCTCACTGTATTAGCTCTCATCAATTTCTCTCTGTGTCACTTCCCTCTTCCTCTCTGTATGACCTTTCACCTTTCTCACTGTATCTTTCACTCTATCTTGTGTTCCTCTATCTCCTTCTCTCTTTTATCCCTCTCTCTCTTCTTCTGTATCATTTCCCCTCTCTTCTGTCCCTTTGCTTTTCTATCTCTCTCATGGGTCTAATATGTTTAGCACACACAGTGTGTGTCCATTAGTCCAGGCCGAGAGATGGTGACAAATCATGTGTGTGTGTGGCTAGATATATATCTCCCTCTGTTAGGTCTGCCCAGGGAAAAGATGGATGAGAGGTGAGCTGTTGAACATATTAAACCATTTCATCTTGCATGTTCTGTCCTTGTTCAAAATGTATTTGTTAAAGCTGCAATATGTCACTTTTTGTGCAACCCAACCAAATTCACATACAGTAGAAGTTTGCATTATAGATCTGTCATTCCCATTTTAAAGCAAGTTTTTGCATCTTTTTTACTTTCAGTTTTGTATACCAGCTTCAAACAGCTGAAAATATCATATTTTTGGTTATGGAAAATATATTTCACCGCGGTTTAAATGGTACAATAATTCTCTACACTATACTTGCTTGTTTTGTCACATAAATATAAATTAGGCGAACTATTCGAATTTTAGCAACCAGGAAATGGAGGAGCGATTTCTGCATAATGCAGCTTTAAGATATATCAGCTATATTGCTGAAGGGAGGATAAGTCACTGGGGAAGAGGAGTGCATTGAAAAGTGAGAGACAGACTGATAAATTAATTTTAATCTGGTTCTGGACATCCCCCCCAACGATAGGTCTCTTACCAGGCAGGAGATGAGTGCAGTTTCCCCTGACTCAACAGTCTGCATTGCCAACTGCATGTCACTCAGGCCCTTAGAGACGTGTGGGGAGATTACAGGCATAAAATGGTGTTCATCAGTAGGGCTCATTTACGGCAGTTTCATCTGTCCACCTCTTTAATTAAATGACACTGTAGCTCTGCCAGTCAGTCCACCTTGCTTCTAGGGTGTACAATCTTTATTTCTTTACTGCTCAATGATCAGGAACATGGTACAGGAAAGGAAGGTCACTTTCGACCAATATCTCAATCATATAGAACTCTTCATATAAGGCTAATCTAGACCCGCAGTTAGACCACCCAAATGCAGTATAGGTAGTGCCCGAAAGACAGCTGCACACTGAAAAATGGAGGAAAAAGAGAATGATGGGAGACGAAGACACTTGGAAGAGACTGTCTTTCTTTTTCTTTCTGCCTTTGTAGGGACAGCTGCGCTGGCGAAGAGTAGAGATCTGTCTCTCTTCACTTTCTGTCTTTGTGAATAGCAGCATGATGAGATTAGAGCAGATTCTACATGTCTCTGCCAGAGCAGTTGGAGAGGAGTGGTCTCTGTATGCGTCGCAAATGGCACCCTTTTCCTCTATGGGCCATGGTCAAAAGTAGTGAACTACATAGGGAATAGGGTGACATTTGGGACGTATCATGTCTTTTTGGAGGAGGCTGGATAACTGTCTGGCCAGAGGACTTAAAGGTTGAGGGGCTGGGGATTGGGGTACTGTATTGGGGAGCTGGGGGAACGTGGATGAGGGTTAGGGGGGTTGAGGGCTGTGTCTGCCCCAGCCAAGAGGAGGCAGAAAGGGGCAGGGTTGGCTTTGTGCATTAGCCATTTCCCACACTCCAACTCACCTTTTGTGTGGCGGCACTGTGGGCTTCTCTGACATGACGAATCGCCCTGTCTTCCTGTCTCTCTCTCTCTCTCTCTGTGTGTGTGTGTGTGTGTGTGTGTGTGTGTGTGTGTCAAAGCGCGAGAGTGAGCAAGACAAAGAGTGAGCTTTCTAAAGTATGTGTGTGTCTAGAGATATATAAAAAGTGTGTGTGTGTGTGAGAGACATGTAGAGTGTGTTTGTGAAAGATGGAGTGAGACAGAAAGAGAGTGAAATTAAGCAGAGAGAGAGTCCTGGGGCCCTGTTCAGAAACACACCCCACAGAGCCCCAGGAAAGCAACACAATTAGAAAAAGAATTAAGAAAAAACATTTTGGCCCTAAACAGAGAGTACACAGTGGCAGAATAACTGACCGCCATGACTGACCCAAAATTAAGGAAATATTTGACTATGTACAGACTTAGTGAGCATAGCCTTACTATTGAGAAAGGCCACCGTAGGCAGACATGGCTCTCAAGAGAAGACAGGTTATGTGCACAATGCCCACAAAATGAGGTGGAACCTGAGCTACACTTCCTAACCTCCTGCCCAATGTATGACCATATTAGAGACACATATTTCCCTCAGATTACACAGACCCACAAAGAATTCGAAAACAAATCTAATTTTGATAAATTCCCATATCTACTGGGTGAAATACCACTGTGTGCCATCACAGCAGCAAGATTTGGGACAAGAAAAGGACAACAAGTGAAGAAAAAACACAATTGGAAATACAACCTATATTTATATTTATTTATTTTCCCTTTTGATCTTTAACTATTTGCACATCGTTACAACACTGTCTACGTATATTTATTATTATTATTATTTATTTCACCTTTATTTAACCAGGTAGGCTAGTTGAGAACACCTTTATTTAACCAGGTAGGCTAGTTGAGAACACCTTTATTTAACCAGGTAGGCTAGTTGAGAACAAGTTCTCATTTACAACTGCGACCTGGCCAAGATAAAGCATAGCAGTGTGAACAGACAACACAGAGTTACACATGGAGTAAACAATTAACAAGTCAATAACACAGTAGAAAAAAAGGAGAGTCTATATACATTGTGTGCAAAAGGCATGAGGAGGTAGGCGAATAATTCAAATTTTGCAGATTAACACTGGAGTGATAAATTATCAGATGGTCATGTACAGGTAGAGATATTGGTGTGCAAAAGAGCAGAAAAGTAAATAAATAAAAATAGTATGGGGATGAGGTAAAAATGGGTGGGCTATTTACCGATAGACTATGTACAGCTGCAGCGATCGGTTAGCTGCTCAGATAGCAGATGTTCAGCAATTTTTGCAATTCGTTCCAGTCACAGGCAGCAGAGAACTGGAACGAAAGGCGGCCAAATGAGGTGTTGGCTTTAGGGATGCTTGCTGTTAATATATTATTGTTTATTGTTTATTTCACTTTTGTTTATCTATTTCGATTGCTTTGGCGATACAAACATATGTTCCCCATGCCAATAAAGCTCCTTAAATTGAATTGAAAATTAATTGAGAGAGACCAACACTCTCTGTCTCTTTTTAATCAGAGCAGTTGTGTTCTTACCCAGACCCAGGCAGCAGGTGTTGCTAAAGACCATCAGCCCATCACTACTCACTAGCCTGCTAAAGACCATCAGCCCATCACTACTCACTAGCCTGCTAAAGACCATCAGCCCATCACTACTCACAAGCCTGCTAAAGACCATCAGCCCATCACTACTCACTAGCCTGCTAAAGACCATCAGCCCATCACTACTCACTAGCCTGCTAAAGACCATCAGCCCATCACTACTCACTAGCCTGCTAAAGACCATCAGCCATCACTACTCACTAGCCTGCTAAAGACCACCAGCCCGTCACTACTCACTAGCCTGCTAAAGACCATCAGCCCGTCACTACTCACTAGCCTGCTGAAGACCATCAGCCCGTCACTACTCACTAGCCTGCTAAAGACCATCAGCCCATCACTACTCACTAGCCTGCTATAGACCATCAGCCCATCACTACTCACTAGCCTGCTAAAGACCATCAGCCCATCACTACTCACTAGCCTGCTAAAGACCATCAGCCCATCACTACTCACTAGCCTGCTAAAGACCATCAGCCCATCACTACTCACTAGCCTGCTAAAGACCATCAGCCCATCACTACTCACTAGCCTGCTAAAGACCATCAGCCCATCACTACTCACAAGCCTGCTAAAGACCATCAGCCCATCACTACTCACTAGCCTGCTAAAGACCATCAGCCCATCACTACTCACTAGCCTGCTAAAGACCATCAGCCCATCACTACTCACTAGCCTGCTAAAGACCATCAGCCATCACTACTCACTAGCCTGCTAAAGACCACCAGCCCGTCACTACTCACTAGCCTGCTAAAGACCATCAGCCCGTCACTACTCACTAGCCTGCTGAAGACCATCAGCCCGTCACTACTCACTAGCCTGCTAAAGACCATCAGCCCATCACTACTCACTAGCCTGCTAAAGACCATCAGCCCATCACTACTCACTAGCCTGCTAAAGACCATCAGCCCATCACTACTCACTGGCCTGCTAAAGACCATCAGCCCATCACTACTCACTAGCCTGCTGAAGACCATCAGCCCGTCACTACTCACTAGCCTGCTAAAGACCATCAGCCCATCACTACTCACTGGCCTGCTAAAGACCATCAGCCCATCACTACTCACTAGCCTGCTAAAGACCATCAGCCCATCACTACTCACTAGCCTGCTAAAGACCATCAGCCCATCACTACTCACTAGCCTGCTAAAGACCATCAGCCCATCACTACTCACTGGCCTGCTAAAGACCATCAGCCCATCACTACTCACTAGCCTGCTAAAGACCATCAGCCCATCACTACTCACTGGCCTGCTAAAGACCATCAGCCCATCACTACTCACTAGCCTGCTAAAGACCATCAGCCCATCACTACTCACTAGCCTGCTAAAGACCATCAGCCCATCACTACTCACTAGCCTGCTAAAGACCATCAGCCCATCACTACTCACTAGCCTGATTAGGGCTGGATGCCTTTCTCTCTGGCCCTTAATGTCAGTTCCAAGCTGTCAGCCATTTAGCCTTCAGCCTGACACAATAGAGACATCACATGACTGAGTGAGTCTTAAAGAGGGAGAGAAAAGGAGGGAGGGGGAGACTCCAGAATGCCTGCCTGTCATCACCAGAACGACCGTCATCACCTCTGCACCCCTATCAGTCCCCCAAACCCCCAAGCTTACCCCTCTTCTCTGCCAAAACCAAAACCTCTGAGTTTGTGTGTTTATATGTGTGTGTGACAACAGAAACTCTTTCAAGTGCACTCTGCTTTACTTTTTAACTGCCATCTGTTGTCATCTCCCTTCATCAATCACCCCTAGTTTTACTTGCAAAAATGTGTCTCTCCATTCTTTAGATAAAGGTAGCTCAGAGTGAACACATTGAAGCGCTCCAATGATCGGGGTCAGTTTTGGTGCTCCTTTGGGAAGCAGACGGACCATCACAGGGTGAGGGATGAGAGACTGAAGTTCACAGTTCACTCCGAGTGAAAGAGATATAGAACAGAGAGCGAGAGAACAAGTGAGAGCAAGGGAAAGAAGGGTCAGTGTTGTTTCAGAAAGGGATCGAGAGAAAGAGGGAGAGAGAGGAAGAAAGAGAGAGAGGACGAAAGAGAGAGTAAAGCTACTTCCTTCTGGAGATAAACGCTAAGCTTTAGTGAGGATCAAACAACATGGGGAGTCAGTCATTTAGTGTTGCACTTGCTGGTTGGTTAGCTTCTCACTCATTTAATATAAAGGGTGGCAGGGTAGCCTAGTGGTTAGAGTGTTGGACTAGTAACCAGAAGGTTGCAAGTTCAAACCCCCGAGCTAACAAAATCTGTCATTCTGCTCCTGAACAGGCAGTTAACCCACTGTTTCTAGGCAGTCATTGAAAATAAGAATGTGTTCTTAACTGACTTGCCTAGTTAAATAAAGGCTAAAAAAAATAAACAGGCTAAATAAACTAAATTCCTTAGCTAGATGTAAAATCATACCACTACTCAAAACGACCTTCTCAAAAATAACTTCAAAATGAATGACAGATTTATTCTGACAATATTTTAGGATGACGTACAGTCGTTGCTAGGTAACATGCTAAGATTAAGAAGAAGTCGCTGCCAAGGGAGCAGAGTGATGGCCATCCGATAAAGAAGCTTCCGAAGCTTCCGAAGGGAGCAGTGGAGCCCTCGATGACTCGACAACTAGTGTTTGAGATTGACTCGATTGACTGAAGGGGCACATCACTGGGGGAACTGTTTTGTCACCAGACCACTGAATGCAGCTTCATGTCAGGATAAGAACAGAAAATGTGAAAATGAAAAAGGAGAGAGAAAAGAGCTAAGAATTTAGGTCACTGAGTGAAGCCGGGACACGGAACCAATCGTCATCATAATTGGGTCCTTAACAAATCTCTGGAAGTTAGGAGTGTGCTGTGCTGCACACACACACACCAAGCCAACCACCCACCCACACACACAGACACACACACACACACACACACACAGAAACACACAGAATCACCCACTCACACACACACACAGAAACACACATGCACATCCACCCAACCACCCAACCACCCACTCACACACACAAAAACACACACACACACACACACACACACACACACACACGCACACACACGCACACACACACACACACCAACCCAACCACCCACCCACCCACCCAGACACACACACACACACACACACACAGTACAAACAGAATCACTGGGGGATGGAGCAGAGCGACAATGTAAATTAGTGTATGTACTTGGTGTTTTTATGCGTCTTTCAGGAGCCTGGTTTCGGACAGAAGTGCGATAAAGAGACACTTTCCATGGTAAATATAATTGTGGTCGTGACCTAGCATTAATCCCCCAAGCCTGTCCGTGGTGACCTAGACGACTCTATTTTGCAGATGGACCACAGGGCGAAGACATCAGAACAACATTAAAAGGTCTATTGATTCATAATTGATTGAGTTAATAAACTCAAATTATTTTGGTTTAAAATCGAGGTTAAAATGAAATCAACTCATAGAAATGTTGATGTAATGTAATTTGGATTGGCTTATAGATCAATTAGTACAGTCCCTCATCAGCCCATCATCCGCCTATCATCAGCCCATCAACAGCCCATCATCAACCTATCATCAGCTCATCAACAGCCCATAATTAGCCCCTCATCAACCCATAAGCCCATCATCAGCCCATCATCAAATGTCACAGTAGCTCAATACATTGCTGTCAAAGGGAAAAGACGAGTGTCACAGGGTTGACATTTTTCTTAATACATTGGCGTCAATGAGAAAAGATGAGAGTTACAGGGTGGATAAACAAGTGGACAAGTGGATAAAGGTGAAGCCCTGCATGTCTTTAAAAAAAGGCTCATGAAATGTAGGCCTACATTGAAATCCACACATTGGCTGCCATTGTAGGCTGAATGATAGAACAGCTATTTCAATGTTAAAATGTTATGGGATGCATTCTCTCCATTGTTTTTGATGGTAGACCATTCTGGTAGACCTACATTATGATCAAATAGCCACAGTAGCCTACTTGACCACTAACTTAAAGCAGATACAGTCTCAGTGTTGACAGTCAACGCGCCCTCCGGAAGTTGCACAGAATTTTCTCAACGTTTCAAGTTTGCACTCAGCAGACCTTAAATTTGCTCAGTGAAATACAAAATTAGAGAGAACATTGGTTATGGTTAGGGTTATGGTTAGGGTTGAGCCAAAATGTGAAGATGAAGTGAGGGTTAGGGTTAAGTCAAAATGTGGAGATGAAGTGAGGGTTAGGGTTGAGTCAAAATGTGAAGATGAAGCCAGAGATAGGGTTAGGGTTGAGTCAAAATGTGGAGATGAAGTGAGAGTTAGGGTTAGGGTTGAGCCAAAATGTGAAGATGAAGCGAGGGTTAGGGTTGAGCCAAAATGTGGAGATGAAGTGAGAGTTAGGGTTAGGGTTGAGTCAAAATGTGAAGATGAAGTGAGGGTTAGGGTTAGGGTTGAGCCAAAATGTGTAGATGAAGTGAGGGTTAGGGTTGAGCCAAAATGTGAAGATGAAGCGAGGGTTAGGGTTGAGCCAAAATGTGAAGATGAAGCCAGAGAAAGGGTTAGGGTTGAGCCAAAATGTGAAGATGAAGCGAGGGTTAGGGTTGAGCCAAAATGTGTAGATGAAGTGAGGGTTAGGGTTGAGCCAAAATGTGAAGATGAAGCGAGGGTTAGGGTTGAGCCAAAATGTGAAGATGAAGCCAGAGAAAGGGTTAGGGTTGAGTCAAAATGTGAAGATGAAGCCAGAGATAGGGTTAGGGTTGAGCCAAAATGTGAAGATGAAGCCAGAGATAGGGTTAGGGTTGAGCCAAAATGTGAAGATGAAGCCAGAGATAGGGTTAGGGTTGAGCCAAAATGTGAAGATGAAGTGAGGGTTAGGGTTGAGCCAAAATGTGAAGATGAAGTGAGGGTTAGGGTTGAGCCAAAATGTGAAGATGAAGCGAGGGTTAGGGTTGAGCCAAAATGTGAAGATGAAGCCAGAGATAGGGTTATGGTTGAGCCAAAATGTGAAGATGAAGCGAGGGTTAGGTTTGAGCCAAAATGTGAAGATGAAGCCAGAGATAGGGTTAGGGTTGAGCCAAAATGTGAAGATGAAGTGAGGGTTAGGGTTAGGGTTGAGTCAAAATGTGAAGATGAAGCCAGAGATAGGGTTAGGGTTGAGGCAAAATGTGAAGATGAAGCCAGAGATAGGGTTAGGGTTGAGCCAAAATGTGAAGATGAAGTGAGGGTTAGGGTTGAGCCAAAATGTGAAGATGAAGTGAGGGTTAGGGTTGAGCCAAAATGTGAAGATGAAGTGAGGGTTAGGGTTGAGCCAAAATGTGAAGATGAAGTGAGGGTTAGGGTTTAGCCAAAATGTGAAAATGAAGTGAGGGTTAGGGTTAGGGTTGAGCCAAAATGTGAAGATGAAGCGCGGGTTAGGGTTGAGCCAAAATGTGAAGATGAAGTGAGGGTTAGGGTTTAGCCAAAATGTGAAGATGAAGCGAGGGTTAGGATTGAGCCAAAATGTGAAGATGAAGTGAGGGTTAGGGTTTAGCCAAAATGTGAAGATGAAGCCAGACATAGGGTTATGGTTGAGCCAAAATGTGAAGATGAAGCCAGAGATAGGGTTGGGGTTTAGCCAAAATGTGAAGATGAAGCCAGAGATAGGGTTATGGTTGAGCCAAAATGTGAAGATGAAGCCAGAGATAGGGTTATGGTTTAGCCAAAATGTGAAGATGAAGCCAGAGATAGGGTTAGGGTTGAGCCAAAATGTGAAGATGAAGTGAGGGTTAGGGTTAGGGTTAGGGTTGAGCCAAAATGTGAAGATGAAGCCAGAGAAACGGTTAGGGTTGAGCCAACATGTGAAGATGAAGCCAGAGATAGGGTTAGGGTTTAGCCAAAATGTGAAGATGAAGTGAGGGTTAGGGTTTAGCCAAAATGTGAAAATGAAGTGAGGGTTAGGGTTAGGGTTGAGCCAAAATGTGAAGATGAAGCGCGGGTTAGGGTTGAGCCAAAATGTGAAGATGATGTGAGGGTTAGGGTTGAGCCAAAATGTGAAGATGAAGCCAGACATAGGGTTATGGTTGAGCCAAAATGTGAAGATGAAGCCAGAGATAGGGTTATGGTTTAGCCAAAATGTGAAGATGAAGCCAGAGATAGAGTTATGGTTGAGCCAAAATGTGAAGATGAAGTGAGGGTTAGGGTTAGGGTTGAGCCAAAATGTGAAGATGAAGCCAGACATAGGGTTATGGTTGAGCCAAAATGTGAAGATGAAGCCAGAGATAGGGTTATGGTTTAGCCAAAATGTGAAGATGAAGCCAGAGATAGAGTTATGGTTGAGCCAAAATGTGAAGATGAAGTGAGGGTTATGGTTGAGCCAAAATGTGAAGATGAAGTGAGGGTTAGGGTTGAGCCAAAATGTGAAGATGAAGTGAGGGTTAGGGTTGAGCCAAAATGTGAAGATGAAGCAAGAGTTAGGGTTTAGCCAAAATGTGAAGATGAAGTGAGGGTTAGGGTTGAGCCAAAATGTGAAGATGAAGTGAGGGTTAGGGTTGAGCCAAAATGTGGAGATGAAGTGAGGGTTAGGGTTAGGGTTGAGCCAAAATGTGAAGATGAAGCGAGGGTTAGGGTTGAGTCAAAATGTGAAGTTGAAGTGAGGGTTAGGGTTGAGCCAAAATGTGAAGATGAAGTGAGAGTTAGGGTTAGGGTTGAGCCAAAATGTGAAGATGAAGTGAGGGTTAGGGTTGAGCCAAAATGTGAAGATGAAGCGAGGGTTAGGGTTGAGCCAAAATGTGAAGATGAAGTGAGGGTTAGGGTTGAGCCAAAATGTGAAGATGAAGAGAGGGTTAGGGTTGAGCCAAAATGTGAAGATGAAGTGAGGGTTAGGGTTGAGCCAAAATGTGAAGATGAAGCGAGGGTTAGGGTTGAGCCAAAATGTGAAGATGATGTGAGGGTTAGGGTTGAGCCAAAATGTGAAGATGAAGCGAGGGTTAGGGTTGAGCCAAAATGTGAAGATGAAGTGAGGGTTAGGGTTAAGCCAAAATGTGAAGATGAAGCGAGAGTTAGGGTTGAGGTAAAATGTGAAGATGAAGTGAGGGTTAGGGTTGAGCCAAAATGTGAAGATTAAGCGAGAGTTAGGGTTAGGGTTGAGGTAAAATGTGAAGATGAAGTGAGGGTTAGGGTTGAGCCAAAATGTGAAGATTAAGCGAGGGTTAGGGTTGAGCCAAAATGTGAAGATGAACTGAGGGTTATGTTTGAGCCAAAATGTGAAGATGAAGCGAGGTTTAGGGTTGAGCCAAAATGTGAAGATGAAGTGAGGGTTAGGGTTGAGCCAAAATGTGAAGATGAAGTGAGGGTTAGGGTTGAGACAAAATGTGAAGATGAAGTGAGGGTTAGGGTTGAGCCAACATGTGAAGATGAAGCCAGAGATAGGGTTAGGGTTGAGCCAAAATGTGAAGATAAAGCGAGAGTTAGGGTTAGGGTTGAGTCAAAATGTGAAGATGAAGATGAAGTGAGGGTTAGGGTTGAGTCAAAATGTGAAGATGAAGATAAAGTGAGGGTTAGGGTTGAGGTAAAATGTGAAGATGAAGTGAGGGTTAGGTTTAGGGTTGAGCCAAAATGTGGAGATGAATCGGGGGTTAGGGTTGAGGTAAAATGTGAAGATGAAGCGAGGGTTAGGGTTTGGGTTGAGCCAGGAGTTGATATGAAGCTGGAGTTAGGGTTAGGGTCTCAACCATAGACACAACCCTAACCTTAATTCAATTAACAATTAACACATTTTCCCTTCCGTCCACTACATGGCAGAAAGGTAGGCCTCACTTGAAGCCTGACCTAGAGTTAATGTGCAAATGTCACAAGACTCTTCTGAAGTCAGTACTGCCGATCTACCAACTTCTGTGTGTAGCATCCGAACTGTTTGGGATGCACCCCACCATCGAAGGTGATACTCTCACGAACAAGTACCTATTTCCGTAGGCATCACTGTCATACCCTACAAAAATGGTAACCTCCCCTGTTATTGTAATGGTGAGAGGTTAGCATGTTTTGGGGGTATGATATTTGTGCGTTTAACTTAGGACTATCTGTAATCATGGTCGATTCCACATAAATTAATGTACAGTCATGGCCAGAAGTTTTGAGAATGACATAAATATATATTTTCACAAAGTCTGCTGCCTCAGTTTGTATGATGGCAATTTGCATATACTCCTGAATGTTCTGAAGAGTGATCAGATGAATAGCAATTAATTGCAAAGTCCCTCTTTGCCATGCAAATGAACTGAATCCCCCAAAAACATTTCCACTGCATTTCAGCCCTGCCACAAAAGGACCAGCTGACATCATGTCAGTGATTCTATTGTTAACACAGGTGTGAGTGTTGACGAGGACACGGCTGACGAGGTCACTCTGTCATGCTGATTGAGTTTGAATAACAGACTGAAAGCTTCAAAAGGAGGGTGGTGCTTGGAATCATTGTTCTTCCTCTGTCAAACATGGTTACCTGCAAGGAAACACGTGCGGTCATCATTGCTTTGCACAAAAAGGGCTTCACAGGCAAGGATTTTGCTGCCAGTAAGATTGCACCTAAATCAACCATTTATCCGAACATTAAGAACTTCAAGGAGAGTGGTTCAATTGTTGTGATGAAGGCTTCAGGAAGCCCAAGAAAGTCCAGCAAGCACCAGGACCGTCTCCTAAAGTTGATTCAGCTGCAGGATCGGGGCACCACCAGTACAGAGCTTGCTCAGGAATGGCAGCAGACAGGTGTTAGTGTATCTGTACACACAGTGAGGCGAAGACTTTTGGAGGATGGCGGCCTGGTGTCAAGAAGGGCAGCAAAGAAGCCACTTCTCTCCAGGAAAAACATCAGGGACAGACTGATATTCTGCAAAAGATACAGGGATTGGACTGCTGAGGACTTGGGTGAAGTCATTTTCTCTGATGAATCCCCTTTCCGATTGTTTGGGGCATCCGGAAAAAAAGCTTGTCTGGAGAAGACAAGGTGAGCGCTACCATCAGTCCTGTGTCATGCCAACAGTAAAGCATCCTGAGACCATTCATGTGTGTGGTTGCTTCTCAGCCAAGGGAGTGGGCTCACTCACAATTTTGCCTAAGAAAACAGCAATGAATTAAGAATGGTACCAACACATCCTCAGAGAGCAACTTCTCCCAACCATCCAGGAACAGTTTGGTGACGAACAATGCCTTTTCCAGCATGATGGAGCACCTTGCCATAAGGCAAAAGTGATAACTAAGTGGCGCAGGGAACAAAACATCAATATTTTGGGTCCATGGCCAGGAAACTCCCCCAGACCTTAATCCCATTGAGAACTTGTGGTCAACCCTCAAGAGGTGGGTGGACAAACAAAAATCCACAAATTCTGCCAAACTCCAAGCATTGATTATGCAAGAATGGGCTGCCATCAGTCAGGATGTGGCCCTGAAGTTAATTGACAGCATGCCAGAGCAGATTGTAGAGGTCTTGAAAAAGAAGGGTCAACACTGCAAATATTGACTCTTTGCATGAACTTCATGTAATTGTCAATAAAAGCCTTTGACACCTATGAAATGCTTCAGTATTTCAGTATTACATAGTAACATCTGACAAAAATATCTAAAGACACTGAATCAACAAACTTTGTGAAAATTAATATTTGTGTCATTCTCAAAACTTTTGGCCACAACTGTAGAAATGTTAAGAAAGATATTGTATTCTTGTATACAATAAAAGTGACAAAAAAAATTACACAATACATTATTTACAGTTGAAGAGGGAAGTTTAAATACACTTAGGTTGGAGACATTAAAACCTGTTTTTCAACCACTCCACAAATGTCTTGTTATCAAACTATAGTTTTGTTTGCAGGCAGATTATACTATAGTTTGTTTGCAGACAGATTATATGTACGCAAGTATAAACACCATGGGATCATGAAGCTGTCATACCGCTCAGGAAGGAGACGTGTTCTGTCTCTTAGAGATGAACGTACTTTGGTGAGAAAAGTGCAAATCAATCCCAGAAAAAGGACCTTGTGAAAATTCTGGAGGGAACCGGTACAAAAGTATGTATATCCACAGTAAAACGAGTCCTACAGTGGGGCTCCTACAGAGGCTCCTCTGTCCTCCACTCGTTACCTGCATTAATGGCACCTGTTTGAACTTGTTATCAGTATAAAAGACACCTGTCCACAACCTCAAACAGTCACACTCCAAACTCCACTATGGCCAAGGCCAAAGAGCTGTCAAAGGACACCAGAAACAAAATTGTAGACCTGCACCAGGCTGGGAAGACTGAATCTGCAATAGGTAAGCAGCTTGGTTTGACGAAATCAACTGTGGGAGCAATTATTAGGAAATGGAAGACATACAAGACCACTGATAATCTCCCTCTATCTGGGGCTCCACGCAAGATCTCACCCCGTGGGGTCAAAATTATCACAAGAACGGTAAGCAAAAATCCCAGAACCACACGGGGGTACCTAGTGAATGATTTGCAGAGAGCTGGGACCAAAGTAACAAAGCCTACCATCAGTAACACACTACGCCGCCAGGGACGCAAATCCTGCAGTGCCAGACGTCTCCCCTGCTTAAGCCAGTACATGTCCATGCCCATCTGAAGTTTGCTAGAGAGCATTTGGATGATCCAGAAGAAGATTGGGAGAATGTCATATGGTCAGATGAAACCAAAATATAACTTTTTGGTAAAAACTCAACTCGTCGTGTTTGGAGGACAAAGAATGCTGAGTTTCATCCAAAGAACACCATACCTACTGTGAAGCATATGGGGGTGAAAACATCATACTTTGGGGCTGTTTTTCTGCAAAGGGACCAGGACGACAGATCCGTGTAAATGAAAGAATGAATGGGGCTATGTATCGTGAGATTTTGAGTGAAAACCTCCTTCCATCAGCAAGGGCATTGAAGACGAAACGTGGCTGGGTCTTTCAGCATGACAATGATCCCAAACACACCGCCCGGGCAACGAAGGAGTGGCTTCGTAAGAAGCATTTCAAGGTCCTGGAGTGGCCTAGCCAGTCTCCAGATCTCAACCCCATAGAAAATCTTTGGAGGGAGTTGAAAGTCTGTGTTGCCCAGCAACATCCCCAAAACATCACTGCTCTAGAGGAGATCTGCATGGAGGAATGGGCCAAAATACCAGTGAAAACCTTGCGAAGACTTACAGAAAACGTTTGACCTCTGTCATTCCCAACAAAGGGTATATAACAATGTATTGAGATAAACTTTTGTTATTGACCAAATACTTATTTTCCACCATAATTTGCAAATAAATATATTAAAAATCCTACAATGTTATTTTCTGGATTTTTGTTTCTCATTTTGTCTGCCATAGTTGCAATGTACCTATGATGAAAATTGCAGGCCTCTCTCATCGTTTTAAGTGGGAGAACTTGCACAATTGGTGGCTGACTAAATACTTTTTGGCCCCACTGTATATAAACATAAACTGAAAGGGGCCTCAGCAAGGAAGAAGCCAATGCTCCAAAATTGCCATAAAAAAGCCAGACTACAGTTTGCAACCCCACATGGGGACAAATATCGTACTTTTTGGAGAAATGTCCTTGGGTCTGATGAAACAAAATTAGAACTGTTTTGCCATAATGACCATTGTTATGTTTGGAGGAAAAAGGGGGAGGCTTGCAACCCGAAGAACACCATCCCAACCTTGAAGCACGGGTGTGGCAGCATCATGTTGTGGTGGTGCCTTGCTGCAGGAGGTACTGGTGCACTTCACAAAATAGAAGGCATCTTGAGGGAGGAAAAGTATGTGGATATATTGAAGCAATCACAAAGCCCTGACCTCAAGCCTATAGAAAATGTGTGGGTAGAACTGTAGAAGCATGTGCAAGCAAGGAGGCCTACAAACCTGACTCAGTTACACCAGCTCTGTCAGGAGGAATGGGCCAAAATTCACCCAACTTATTGTGGGAAGCTTGTGGAAGGCTAACCAAAACATTTGACCCAAGTTAAACAATTTAAAGGCAATGCTACCAAATACTAATTGAGTGTATGTAAACGTCTGACCCACTGGGAATGTGATGAAAGAAGTAAAAGCTGAAATAAATCATTCTCTCTAGTATTATTCTGACATGTCACATTCTTAAAATGAAGTGGTGATCCTAACTGACATAAGACAGGGAATTCTTACTAGGATTAAATGGCAGGAATTGTGAAAAACTGAGTTTAAATGTATTTGGCTAAGGTGTATGTAAATTTCCGACTTCCATTGTACCATTAATTTCTATTGGGCACAAAATAATCTGAAACATAACCAAAACAAACAGCAAATGCATCCAGGAATATGGGAACAAACACTAAACTTTAGACTACTTTAATACACATGTAAGTGAATTGGATCCAATACTTTTGGTCCCCTAAAATGTGTACAAAATGTACAAAAAGTGATGTAGTTTCAAAATGGTTCACCCGATATGGGTGACAATACCCTACAATTAAAGCTCTGCACTTTAACCTCATAGTCATTGTATCGTTTCAAATCCAAAGTGCTGGAGTAGAGGCAAAACAACACCAAAATTGTCACTGTCCCAATACTTTTGTATCTCACTGTATTTTGTAAATGTTTTCATTATCTGTTTTTCCATGTATGAATACGTTATTCAATGTGTTTTAATGTTCTAATAGCAGTAAAGCCAAATTCATTGTTTAGTTAAAAAATATAGATACTGCATATCGTAAAACAGTGTCCCCAGGAGGCCGTGCATTGAAATTCTCCTTCCTGCGATTACAGGAAGTGACTTACACTTGCACTTCAAGAAACTAAGAGCCTTGTTATGAATTCTTAAAAGGATTCTGAAGAAGATATTGGACTTTTTTTTAGATTGACTAGAAATGTGAAATTGTCTGTGTATGTCTGCCTGCCTGTGTGCCTGTCTGTCTGTCTGTATGTCTGTCTGTCTGTGGGGAGACAGGGAAAGAAGGGGGAGAGAAAACGGAGTGGGGAGGAGAGAGAGAAAGAAGGGGAGAGTGAGGGAGGAGAAGAGAGAGGAAAGTGAGAGAGGGAGATGGTGAAGGAGGGAGGGGGTGAGAAAGGAGAGAGGGGAAGAGAGGGTCAACATACAGAGGTGGGAAAGGCAGGGGAAAGGAGGGAAATAATGGAGGGGGAGGAGGGAGAGAGACAAGGGGGGGAGTGAGGAAAGGGGAGAGAGGGGGAGAGGGGGGAATGAGGGATGAGAGAAAGGAGGGAGAGGAGGGAAAGAGAGATGAGAGGATGTAGGGAATTTAAAGAAGTTAGGAGAGAGGGAGGCTGGAGGAGAGAGAGAGGGGGAAGGGGGAGAGGGAACGAGAGGGGAGAGAGAGACAGAGGGTGAGAAAGGGGAGATGGTGGAGGGGTTGAAAGAAGGGAAGGGAGAAAGATGATAGACATGAGATAAACAAGAAAAACATCAACCGTGTGAAACTCATCTTTGTGTCTCAATGCAGAGAAAGAAACAATAAAACATGTAATAATAAAAGTTATGGTGTCTCTATTGTCGTGACGTGTGTTTTGTCCTATATTTTTATTTATTTTTTAATCGCAGCCCCTGTCTCCGCAGGAGGCCTTTTGCCTTTCTGCAGGCCGTCATTGTAAATAAGAATTGGTTCTTAACTGACTTGCATAGGTGATCAAATTCAAATGAAACAAAAATATGAACGCAACATGCAACAATTTCAAAGCTTTTACTAAGTTAAAGTTCATATAAGGAAATCAATCAATTTAAATAGATTCATTAGGCCCTAATCGATGGATTGTACGTTCCTTAACCTTTCTGATCTCCCCATCCCGGATCCGGGATCGTGAATACAGACTCAAGCTCATTACCATAACGCAACGTTAACTATTCATGAAAATCGCAAATGAAATGAAATAAATATGCTAGCTCTCAAGCTTAGCCTTTTGTTAACAACACTGTCATCTCAGATTTTCAAAATATGCTTCTCAACCATTGCAAAACAAGCATTTGTGTAACAGTATTGATGGCTAACGTAGCATTTAGCATTAGCATTCAGCTGGCAACATTTACACAAAAAAACAGAAAAGCATTCAAATAAAATCATTTACCTTTGAAGAACTTCAGATGTTTTCAATGAGGAGACTCTCAGATAGCAAATGTTCAGTTTTTCCTGAAAGATTATTTGTTTAGGACAAATCGCTCCGTTTTCTGCGTCACGTTTAGCTATGAAAAAACCCCTGTATCCAGGATTGTGTAAATCTATCAGCAAGCTCATTAGCATAACACAACGTTAACTATTCATGAAAATCGCAAATGAAATGAAATAAATATGCCATCTCTCAAGCTTAGCCTTTTGTAAACAACACTGTCATCTCAGATTTTCAAAATATGCTTCTCAACTATAGGAAAACAATCATTTGTGTAAAAGTAGCTAGCTAGCGTTAGCATTTAGCGTTAGCATTTAGCGTTAGCATTAGTGTTAGCATCCAGCACGCAACATTTCAACAAAAACATAAAAGCCTTCAAATAAAATCATTTACCTTTGAAGAACTTCTGATGTTTTCAATGAGGATACTCTCAGTTAGATAGCAGATGCTCAGTTTTTCCAAAAAGATTATTTGTGTATTAGAAATAGCTCCGTTTTATACATCACATTTGGCTACCAAAAAAAATCTGAAAATTCAGTCCTCAAAACGCAAACTTTTTTCCAAATTAACTCCATAATATCGACTGAAAACATGGCAAACGTTGTTTAGAATCAATCATCAAGGTGTTTTTCACATATCTCTTCATTGATACATCGTTCTTGGACACATGGTTTCTCCCCTATATCAAATGGAAAAGTACGAGCAGCTGGCAATTGCGCACCGAATTCCACGCAGGACACCAGGCGGACACTTGGAAAATGTAGTCTCTTATGGTCAATCTTCCAATGATATGCCTACAAATACGTCACAATGCTGCTAAGACCTTGGGCGAACGACAGAAAGTGTAGGCTCATTCCTTGCGCAATCACAGCCATATAAGGAGACAATGGAAAACAGAGCTTCAGAAATTCTGCTAATTCCTGGTTGATGCATCATCTTGGTTTCGCCTGTAGAATGAGTTCTGGGGCACTTACAGACAAAATCTTTGCAGATTCTGAAACTTCAGAGTGTTTTCTTTCCAAAACTGTCAATAATATGCATAGTCGAGCATCTTTTCGTGACAAAATATTGCGCTTAAAACGGGAACGTTTTTTATCCAAAAATGAAATAGCGCCCCTAGAGATCTAACAGGTTAAATACAGATATGCATCGGTTGGTGACAGATCATATTTAAAATAAAGTAGGAGTATGGATCAGAAAACCTGTCAGTATTTGGTGTGACCATCCTTTGCCTCATGCAGCGCAACATATCTCCTTCGCATTGAGTTGATCAGGCTGTTGATTGTAGCCTGTGGAATGTTGTCCCACTCCTCCTCAATGGCTGTGCGAAGTTGCTGGATATTGGCGGGTACTGGAACACACTGTCGTACACGTTGATCCAGAGCATTCCAAACGTGCTTAATGGGTGACATGTCATGTGAGTATGCAGGCCATGGCAGAACTTTAAGCTTCCAAGAATTGTGTACAGATTCTTGCGACATGGGGTATTATCATGCTGAAACATGAGGTGATGGCGGCAGATGCAATTGTGTTAGTTGTCCGTAGCTTATGCTAGCCCATACCACAACCCCACAGCCACCATTGGGTGGTTGACATCAGCCCAGTACAGTTGAAACTGGGATTTATCTGTGAAGAGCACACTTCTCCAGCGTGCAAGCGGCCATCGAAGGTAAGCATTTAACCACGATTACGACGCCAAACTACCCTGATTAGTACAACGAGCACGCAGATGAGCTTCCCTGAGACAGTTTCTGACAGGTTGTGCAAACCCACAGTTTCATCAGCTGTCTGGGTGGCTCGTTTCAGACGATCCCACAGGTGAAGAAGCTGGATGTGGAAGTCTTGGGCTGGCGTGGTTACACATGGTCTGTGGTTGTGAGACCGGTTGTACGTACTGTCAAATTCTAAAAAAAAACATTGGAGGTGGCTTATGGTAGAGAAATTAACATCTGGCAACAGCTCTGGTGGACATTCCTGCAGTCATCTTGTTTCTCATGGTCTGAGAGTCTTTAAGTGCCTTTTGGCATACTCCAAGCCGGCTGTCATGTGCATTTTACTCAGCAGTGGCTTCCGTCTGGCCATTCTACCATAAAGGCCTGATTGGTGGAGTGTTGCAGAGATGGTTGTCCTTCTGGAAGGTTCTCCAATCTCCACAGAGTACCATGGCTCAGGATGAGGCCCAGATGCAGACATGTGAGGCCGATGGTTCAAGTCTCATATATTAAATGAATATACAGGGGTAGGCAAAAAGAAGGTTGAGGACAGGCAGGGTTCGTAATCCTGGTAATAGTTGGCGGACGTAGACGGCAGGCAGGCTCAGGGTCAGGACAGGCAAAACCGGTAGAAACCGGGGAGTCTAGAACAAAAACCAGTAAGAGGAAAAAACTCAAGAAAGACTCACGATTTGACGGGACAAGATGTACTGGCAACAGACAAACAGAAAATGCAGGTATAAATACACAGGGACTAAAGGGGTAAAATGGGAGACACCAGGTGGGGGGTGGAGACTAGCACAAGAAAGGTGAAACAGATCAGGGTGTGACACAGGTAGTAAACAGTATCAGCAGTGTATGTGACGAGTCAAAAAAGGGTCAAGGCAGATTGTCTGGGTAGCTATTTGGTTAACCTCTCGCTAGCGTCCCACCTCGACAACAGCCAGTGAAATTGCAGAGCGCCATATACAAAACAACAGAAATCCCATAATTAAAATTCCTCAAACACAAGTATTATCCACCATTTTAAATGTAAACTTCTTGTAAATCCAACCACAGTGTCCGATTTCAAAAAGGCTTTACTGCGAAAGCACACCATGCGATTATGTTAGGTCAGCACCTAGTCACAGAAAACCATACATGTCATGTACTGTCATGTTGTCTTGTCTCTGTCCTTTCCCTTCACCCTGTCTCCCTCTGCTGGTCGTGTTAGGTTACCTTTTCTCCCCCGCTTTCCCCCAGCTGTCCCTTGTCTCCTCTAACTACCCATTCACCCCGTTCCCCACCTGTTCCCTTTTTTCCCTCTGATTAGGTCCCTATATCTCTCTCTGTTTCTGCTCCTGTCCTTGTCGGATTCTTGTTTGTTTGTGTCATTCATGCCTGAACCAGACTGTCGTCATGTTTGCTGTAACCTTGTCCTGTCCTGTCGGAATCTGCCGGTCCATCTGAGCCTACCTATGTTTGGTAATTAAAGAAGCTCTGTTTAAGTTGATTCGCTTTTGGGTCCTCATTCACGCACCGTAACAGAAGAATCCGACCAAGAATGGACCCAGCGACTTCGGATCCTCTCCACTCAGCCGTCGAGATCCAGGGAGCGATGCTAGGCAGACACAAGCAGGAATTGTCTGCTGCTCGACATGCCGTTGAGACCCTGGCCACCCAAGTCTCCAACCTCACAGAACAGGTTCACCATCTCCGCCTCGATCCACCGGCCACTTCCAGGGCTTTCGAATCTCCGGAGCCCAGAATCAATAACCCGCCGTGTTACTCTGGGGAGCCCACTGAATGCCGCTCGTTCCTCACCCAGTGTGATATTGTGTTTTCTCTCCAGCCCAACACTTACTCCAGGAGCACTGCTCGTGTCGCCTACGTCATATCTCTCCTTATTGGACGGGCTCGTGAGTGGGGCACGGCAATCTGGGAGGCAAGGGCTGAGTGTACTAACCAGTATCAAGACTTTAAGGAGGAGATGATACGGGTTTTTGATCGATCTGTTTTTGGGGAGGAGGCTTCCAGGGCCCTGTCTTCCCTATGTCAAGGCAATCGATCCATAACAGACTACTCTATTGAGTTTCGCACTCTTGCTGTCTCCAGTGGCTGGAACGAGCCGG
The DNA here is from genome assembly GCF_057628025.1 of Oncorhynchus mykiss. Taxonomy (NCBI): domain Eukaryota; kingdom Metazoa; phylum Chordata; class Actinopteri; order Salmoniformes; family Salmonidae; genus Oncorhynchus; species Oncorhynchus mykiss. Next base: position 78,370,377 of record NC_143029.1, read on the forward strand.
CCTTGCTCGCTCGTCTTCTGGAGGGTTTCCGCGCAGAGGTAAAGGATGAGATTCTCTCCCGGGAGGTTCCTTCCAGCGTGGATTCCTTGATTGAACTCGCTATTCGCATTGAGCGACGGGTTGATCTTCGTCACCGAGCTCGTGGAAAGGAGCTCGCGCTCTCCGTCGCCTCCCTCTCCGCATCACTACCATCTTCCTCTGCCGGCTCGGGTGCTGAGCCCATGCAGCTGGGAGGTATCCGCATCTCGACTGAGGAGAGGGAACGGAGAATCACCAACCGCCTCTGTCTCTATTGCGGTTCCGCTGGTCATTTTGTCACTTCATGTCCAGTAAAAGGCCAGAGCTCGTCAGTAAGCGGAGGGCTACTGGTGAGCGCTACTACTCCTGTCTCTCCTTCAAGATCCTGCACTACCTTGTCGGTCCATCTACGCTGGACCGGTTCGTCAGCTTCCTGCAGTGCCTTAATAGACTCTGGGGCGGAGGGCTGTTTTATGGACGAGACCTGGGCTCGGGAACATGACATTCCTCTCAGACAGTTAAAGGAGCCCACGGCCTTGTTCGCCCTGGATGGTAGTCCTCTCCCCAGGATTCAGCGTGAGACGCTACCTTTAACCCTCACTGTTTCTGGTAATCATAGTGAGACCATTTCTTTTTTAATTTTTCGTTCACCTTTTACACCTGTTGTTTTGGGCCATCCCTGGCTAGTTTGTCATAATCCTTCCATTAATTGGTCTAGTAATTCTATCCTCTCCTGGAACGTCTCTTGTCATGTGAAATGTTTAATGTCTGCTATCCCTCCTGTTTCCTCTGTCTCTTCTTCACAGGAGGAGCCTGGTGATTTGACAGGGGTGCCGGAGGAATATCACGATCTGCGCACGGTGTTCAGTCGGTCCAGGGCCACCTCTCTTCCTCCACACCGGTCGTATGATTGTAGTATTGATCTCCTTCCGGGAACCACCCCCCCCCCGGGGTAGACTATACTCTCTGTCGGCTCCCGAACGTAAGGCTCTCGAAGATTATTTGTCGGTAGCTCTTGACGCCGGTACCATAGTCCCCTCCTCCTCTCCCGCCGGAGCGGGGTTTTTTTTTGTCAAGAAGAAGGACGGGTCTCTGCGCCCCTGCATAGATTATCGAGGGCTGAATGACATAACAGTGAAGAATCGTTATCCGCTTCCTCTTATGTCTTCAGCCTTCGAGATCCTGCAGGGAGCCAGGTTTTTCACTAAGTTGGACCTTCGTAACGCTTACCATCTCGTGCGCATCAGGGAGGGGGACGAGTGGAAGACGGCGTTTAACACTCCGTTAGGGCACTTTGAATACCGGGTTCTTCCTTTCGGCCTCGCTAACGCTCCAGCTGTCTTTCAGGCATTAGTCAATGATGTCCTGAGAGACATGCTGAACATCTTTGTTTTCGTTTACCTTGACGATATCCTGATTTTTTCACCGTCACTCCAGATTCATGTTCAGCACGTTCGACGTGTCCTCCAGCGCCTTTTAGAGAATTGTCTTTTTGTGAAGGCTGAGAAGTGCACTTTTCATGCCTCCTCCGTCACATTTCTCGGTTCTGTTATTTCCGCTGAAGGCATTAAGATGGATCCCGCTAAGGTCCAAGCTGTCATTGATTGGCCCGTCCCTAAGTCACGCGTCGAGCTGCAGCGCTTTCTCGGCTTCGCGAACTTCTATCGTCGTTTCATCCGTAATTTCGGTCAGGTGGCAGCTCCTCTCACAGCCCTTACTTCTGTCAAGACGTGCTTTAAGTGGTCCGTTTCCGCCCAGGGAGCTTTTGATCTCCTCAAGAATCGTTTTACATCCGCTCCTATCCTTGTTACACCTGACGTCTCTAGACAGTTCGTTGTCGAGGTTGACGCGTCAGAGGTGGGAGTGGGAGCCATCCTTTCTCAGCACTCCCTCTCTGACGACAAGGTCCACCCATGCGCGTATTTTTCTCATCGCCTGTCGCCGTCGGAACGTAACTATGATGTGGGTAACCGCGAACTGCTCGCCATCCGGTTAGCCCTAGGCGAATGGCGACAGTGGTTGGAGGGGGCGACCGTTCCTTTTGTCGTTTGGACTGACCATAGGAACCTTGAGTACATCCGTTCTGCCAAACGACTTAATGCGCGTCAGGCGCGTTGGGCGCTGTTTTTCGCTCGTTTCGAGTTCGTGATTTCTTATCGTCCGGGCTCTAAGAACACCAAGCCTGATGCTTTGTCTCGTCTCTTCAGTTCTTCAGTAGCCTCCACTGACCCCGAGGGGATTCTCCCTGAGGGGCGTGTTGTCGGGTTGACTGTCTGGGGAATTGAGAGGCAGGTAAAGCAAGCACTCACTCAAACTCCGTCGCCGCGCGCTTGTCCTAGGAACCTTCTTTTCGTTCCCGTTCCTACTCGTCTGGCCGTTCTTCAGTGGGCTCACTCTGCCAAGTTAGCCGGCCACCCTGGCGTTCGGGGTACGCTTGCTTCCATTCGCCAGCGTTTCTGGTGGCCCACCCGGGAGCATGACACGCGTCGTTTCGTGGCTGCTTGTTCGGTCTGCGCGCAGACTAAGTCCGGTAACTCTCCTCCTGCCGGCCGTCTCAGGCCGCTTCCTATTCCCTCTCGACCGTGGTCTCACATCGCCTTAGATTTTGTCACCGGACTGCCTTCGTCAGCGGGGAAGACTGTTATTCTTACGGTTGTCGATAGGTTCTCTAAGGCGGCTCATTTCATTCCCCTTGCTAAGCTTCCTTCTGCTAAAGAGACGGCACAAATCATCATCGAGAATGTTTTCAGAATTCATGGCCTTCCGTCAGACGTCGTTTCGGACAGAGGTCCGCAATTCACGTCTCAATTTTGGAGGGAGTTTTGCCGTTTGATTGGGGCTTCCGTCAGTCTCTCTTCCGGCTTTCACCCCCAGTCTAACGGTCAAGCAGAACGGGCCAATCAGACTATTGGTCGCATCTTACGCAGTCTTTCTTTTCGCAACCCTGCGTCTTGGTCAGAACAGCTCCCCTGGGCAGAATACGCCCACAACTCGCTTCCTTCGTCTGCGACCGGGCTATCTCCTTTTCAGAGTAGCCTCGGGTACCAGCCTCCGTTGTTCTCATCTCAGTTCGCCGAGTCCAGCGTCCCCTCCGCTCAGGCTTTTGTCCAACGTTGCGAGCGCACCTGGAAGAGGGTCAGGTCTGCACTTTGCCGTTATAGGGCGCAGACTGTGAGAGCTGCTAATAAGCGTAGAACTAAGAGCCCTAGATATTGTCGCGGTCAGAGAGTTTGGCTCTCCACTCAGAACCTTCCCCTTAAGACGGCTTCTCGCAAGTTGACCCCGCGGTTCATTGGTCCATTCCGTATCTCTCAGGTCATTAATCCTGTCGCAGTGCGACTTCTTCTTCCGCGATATCTTCGTCGCGTCCACCCGGTCTTCCATGTCTCCTGTGTTAAGCCCGTTCTTCGCGCCCCCGCTCGTCTCCCCCCCCCCCCCCATCCTTGTCGAGGGCGCACCTATCTACAGGGTCCGTAAAATCTTGGACATGCGTCCTCGGGGCCGTGGTCATCAGTACCTAGTTGACTGGGAGGGGTACGGTCCTGAGGAGAGGAGTTGGGTTCCCTCTCGGGACGTGCTGGACCGTGCGCTGATTGATGATTTCCTCCGTTGCCGCCAGGTTTCCTCCTCGAGTGCGCCAGGAGGCGCTCGGTGAGTGGGGGGGTACTGTCATGTACTGTCATGTTGTCTTGTCTCTGTCCTTTCCCTTCACCCTGTCTCCCTCTGCTGGTCGTGTTAGGTTACCTTTTCTCCCCCGCTTTCCCCCAGCTGTCCCTTGTCTCCTCTAACTACCCATTCACCCCGTTCCCCACCTGTTCCCTTTTTTCCCTCTGATTAGGTCCCTATATCTCTCTCTGTTTCTGCTCCTGTCCTTGTCGGATTCTTGTTTGTTTGTGTCATTCATGCCTGAACCAGACTGTCGTCATGTTTGCTGTAACCTTGTCCTGTCCTGTCGGAATCTGCCGGTCCATCTGAGCCTACCTATGTTTGGTAATTAAAGAAGCTCTGTTTAAGTTGATTCGCTTTTGGGTCCTCATTCACGCACCGTAACAATACAGCCATTTTTCAGCCAAAGAGAGGAGTCACAAAAAGCAGAAAAAGAGATAAAAATGAATCACTAACCTTTGATGATCTTCATCAGATGGCACTCATATGACTTCATGTTACACAATACATTTATGTTTTGTTCGATAAAGTTCATATTTATAAACAAAAATCTCAGTTTGCATTGGCGCGTTAAGGTCAGAAATGTAATGTCTCAAACAAATATCTGGTTAAAGTGCAGAGAGCCACATCAAATTACAGAAATACTCAGCATAAACATTGATAAATGATACAAGTGTTAAAGATACTCTTCTCCTTAATGCAATCGCTGTGTCAGATTTCAAAAAGGCTTTACGGAGAAAGCACACTTTGCGATTATATTAGGTCTGCACCTAGCCACAGAAACGCATACAGCCATTTTCCAGCCAAGGAGAGTGTCACAAAAGTCAGAAATAGCATTAAAATTAATCACTTACCTTTGATGATCTTCATCTGGTGGCACTCCCAGGTCTCCGTGTTAGACAATAAATGTTTGTTTTGTTCGATAATGTCCCTCTTTATGACCAAATACCGCCTTTTTGTTTTGTCCAGTAATTCGAATGCTTAAGATAAGTGCACTAAGTCCAGATGAAAAGTTTTTAAAAAGGACAAAAAAAGTTAGTAGAAACATGCCAAGAAAAGTTTAAAATCAATAGTCCGGTTGTTTTTGTCATAAATAATCAATAATATTTCAACTGGACAAAAGCTTTGTAAATAGGAAAGGAGAAACAAGAAAGACGCGTTCCCGATCAGGCACATGTCTGATGAATGGACATTTCCACTGACACTGATTGAAAGTGCTGTATCTCCCTAATTCTTCAGAGTAAACGCCTGAAACAATGCCTAAAGACATGTAGAGGAAGCCATAGAGACCATGAACTGGGTCCTAAGTCTTTGTATAGAAGATAGGCTTTCAATGGAAAAACAGCCTTTCAAAATAATAGTACCTGCTGGTTGGATTTTCTCCGGGTTTTCGCCTGCCATATCAGTTCTGTTATACTCACAGACATTATTTTAACAGTTTTGGAAACTTTAGAGTGGTTTCTATACTAATTATATGCATATCCTATCTTCTGGGCCTGAGTAGCAGGCAGTTTAATTTGGGCACACTTTTCATCCAAAATTCTGAATGCTGCCCCCTACCCTAGTGATGTTAAAACTATTTAACTAACTATTGACTATGAGAGTCTTATGGCTTGGGGCTCGAAGCTGTTCGGGGTCATGTTGGTTACAGACTTGATGCATTGGTACCACTTGCCGTGGGGTTGCAGAGAAACCATTATATGACTTGGGTGGCTGGAGTCTTTGACAATTTCATATTTCATTTGACACCGCCTGGTATAGAGGTCCTGGATGGCAGGGAGCTCGGCCCCAGTGATGTACTGGGAAGTAGGCACTACCCTCTGTAAGCGCAGTCGGAAGCCAAGTAATTGCCAAGCCAAGCGGTGATGCAGCCAGTTAAGATGCTCTCAATGGTGAAGGGGGGAAGAGGCGTTGTCGTAACCTCTTCATGACTTTGTTGGTGTTTTTGGTCCATGATAGATGATTATTGTTGTGGACACCGAGGAACTTGAAGCTCTAAACCCGCACAACTACAGCCCTGTTGAAGTGAATGGGGGCGTGCTCTGCCCTTTGTTTCTGTAGCATTGAAGGCAAGGGAAGCCAGCAAGCATTTGCCCTCCCTTGACAAAAAAAAATATAAAAATGTGCAAATCAGCATTTAGCTAAACTGAGTGAGCTTAACTGTGAATGGTCCTGGTGCAGCAAAAAAAGTATCATGCGAACCCAGCTTGGATTTTAGCGTCACTCCTATCAAATCCCATTGAGAGCATGTTATTGACAGAACAACTTGAATTGTTGCATTTTGTTGTGTTGTTGTCCTCCGATGGCAGCTAGCTAGCTAAAATGGGCCCTTTCCTAAATTAGCCATGGATGGAAGTAGTTATTTGGACTTCCGGTTTGACTTAATTGTCAGTACTGGCCAATGATTACAATGGTGATTCTGCACCAACCATTAATTCATACACTGTTGTGTCCCCGGCCTGAGAGGATGGAAGTTTCATATGTAGTTAGATGAAGGCTAATGTTAACTAGCTAACATTGCCCATGAATGGAAGTTAGGCAATCAAGTATTTTAGCCATGTAGCCTAGGACAAAGACAAATAAAAGGTGTACTGTATGACAGAGTGATAGACCGTTTCAGCAACATGAAAGAGGAGGAATGAATTGGTGTTTCTCTACAAGTAGCGTGAGTCAACATGTTTTTTCTACTTGCACAACGTGCATGCACACACACTTACACATACACACAAATCAGAACCATGGACAGTCACATCATATTTGAATTATGTTGATTGGACTAAACCGTTTTTGGTACATTTTAGTTGTCACTGTATTAGACTAAGCAGAGGTGATTTGATCATTATTGAAATGTTGAAGTTGAAATGGTGCTATAATATTGGAGGCAACTTTCTTTGCTACTTGCGGTATCTCTCTGTGGTTCTAAATCAATAGTTATTTAGTTGTCCGAAATGTCGGAAACGAACTTGCTTGACCATGCTGTAGGTCATGTAACTATTGCTGTACATGCAATATGCATTGCCGGACTTGACTGGATAGAGGTCGCTATCCGGTTTTGTGATAAAAAAAACAAAGGTTTGGTTGAATGTATTATTCCACAATGTCTTCTTATTGTCTCTGCCTTTAGTCCAATATATCACGGCCGCACATGACATAACAGTTCATAGAGCAAACAACGGAATAATCGACACATAGGTTGTAATACGGCTTCTCCAGTGATTTTATCCACGCACCGCTACTGCTAGGCTAGGCTATGCATCGAGTCTCTAATGGTCATAAAAAAGCGTTAATAGTCCAATCAACAGTATAAGACACCAAGGCTATATAGGGGCTGTTAGTCCCAGATATTCCATGGTAAAACCATCGCCCCATATAATTAACTTTCAGCCATACATTTTCAGTTGGATTCAGAAACAGGAGTAATGGTCATCTTTACGCAAATTGGAAATTCAGTGATGAAGATCTCAGTCCTGCGTGAGCCCTTTGAATAGTTTGTGTGTGTGTCACGACTGCCCGGGTTCTCGCACTTCGACACCACTCAGGGCTCGCCCGTGGTTGACAGCGCGTGGTTCGCGCTGGACCCTCATTCTCGTCTCCTCCTCTTTCCCTTCTCTCTCTCTCTCTCTCTGTCTCTCTCTCGCTTTCTCTCTCTTTTCCTTCTTTCCTCTACTCCGCTCATTCACGAGGGCTCGCTCACCAACTCTACACGAAACAGGGATGCAGCGAGCGCAAGGCGCAGCCTGAAAAATGGCACGAGTCTTCCCTGGGATCTATCCATCCCTTTTCATTTTCTCCCCCTTTCTTTTTCACGCGTTTGCGCCATGTAAAGGCTTACGGAATTACCCGGATAATGAAGGTAAGAGAGTGCTTAACGATTTTTTAGGTTTTGACTCGGTGATTTGAACCTAGGGGGTTGTTGCGGTGTACAGTAGGTGGAAGGCGGGAGCCCCCGTTAGTCCACCGTGGACGTAACGGTATAGAGTCGCTTCGTTAAGTTCACTGACGGTGTGGTCGGTATGAATCATGCATAATGTCAGCTAGGGCACGGAAAGCGGTGTAGAAGCATGGGAAACTGTAGATTCTTCATGAAACACGACATTAAATGTGTATAGCATTGAGGCAATGCTTTGGAGATATATGTGGAGGCAACATGGTATGCGCAGGAGAAATAAATAAATAATTTAACTTCAGAAGCACAACTTATAGCTTTTCTTGTATTGGGCAATGGTTGAAGACACATTTGACCTTTAAGACATATTCAACTTGTATGGGTTTGATAATAATAATACTGATATTAGGCCTGATAATGATGGCACATTATTTTCAAGTAAGGGCTACTGGTCTACGCTACAGCAGTGTTTCAAATCAGGACTAAGCTAGCAATTACAGTAGATTTGTCACACATTGCTGCTGGGGCTCTCTCTTCGTTATTGTATTAACATTGATATGCCTACTCAGCTCAAAATTAGAGCGGACCATTTGCTGAGTAACTACTCCCCTCCTAACTACTTAAATGTAGATCCGCAAGCACAGGGTTTGAAGAGATTGTCATATGGGTAAATTCTATAAGCACTGTCTTTGAGACATATTTGATCACTCTGTGGTTTGATCATGTAATGATGTTCATGCGTTATGTGTGCAGTTATTACTAATCAGTTATGAGTTGACTGTCCAGTTGCTTGATACTTTCTTACAACTGTGTTATGACATAATCTGACTAATATTCGTAGTGAATTAATTTTTGTGAAAGTTCTGAGTTTCGAAGCACTTCCCGAGCCTTCCTTTCTCCCGTTTAGTGGCATGTCTGTGACTGGAGCAGCCGGTACTCCGTAGGGTATTAGAACAAAGCTTTCGTATTGGACGTGCGGAGCTATACGTCCTATTGACAAGCACTCACACACACACACACACACACACACACACACACACACACACACACACACACACACACACACACACACACACACACACACACACAAGCACACACAAGCACACACACACACACACACACACACACACACACACACACACACACACACACACACACACATCCACCCTGGTGGCCAGTGATGCCTCTTGTGTCAGCTGCTTTCATATGAATTTGGGGCTTTAACCCCATCCCAAATGTTAACCCTGTGTGTGTAATCCCATGGATCCCATGACTCTGGAACAGAATGCGTGTTCGATCCCAGTCGTGCACACTGGATGTTTATTTGAGGTTATAACCGTATCCCAAACCTCAACCCTTAACGTAACCATTCGGAATGAGTACCTAACCTTAACCCATAATGTGGATGAAAGTCTAATTCTGCTGTGAGAGCTTGTTGGTTGAACAGTGTCGTTGCAGTGAAGTGAAAGAGAATATCAGTTGTGTTGTGTTGTGTCTTTGATTGTATGTCACACACACACACACACACACACACACACACACACACACACACTGTGTAGTTCATACTGTACAGTCCCACTCAGGGGATAGGAAGGCAGCAGGCACCGGAAACAAAAGACACAGCATGAGAAAAGACAACACAGTGTTTAAAAATTCATCAAATGACTTATACGCATGATGAAACCTACTGGAAGCGAAGGAAACCCTTGCTGATTTAGATCAGGGGTGGGAAACTACAGTCCTCGACGGCCTGATTGGTGTCACACTTTCTCCATCCCTAGCAAACACAGCTAATTAATCAAATTGCATTAGAAACTGAAGAGTCAGGCATGTTAGCTGGGGGCAAAACTGTGACACCAATCAGGCCCTCGAGGACTGGAATTGCCCACCCCTGATTTAGATAAATGTTTGTTTGTGTGTGTGTGTGTGTGTGTGTGTGTGTGTGTGTGTGTGTGTGTGTGTGTGTGTGTGTGTGTTGTTCTGTCCTGTATATCTTGATGATTCCAAGACTGAAGGGAGAAGGCAGGTCATAGGCCGTAGGTGAAGCAACACTGACAGTCCGTTGATGTCAGTATCCTGCTGTCACCCTCTCATCCTCCGACTAGTGGTCTAATTTGCAACTCCAAGTTTGTGAGTGTGTGAGTGTGTGTGTGTGTGTGTGTGTGTGTGTGTGTGTGTGTGTGTGTGCTGCTTTCTGTAGGCAGTGTAATCCAATGAAACCTGTTTTCAGAGCCAAAGTACTTTCTGTTTTGTCTTTCCTTGCGGCAAATAAAACTCTCTCTCTCTCTCTCTCTCTCTCTCTCTCTCTCTCTCTTCTCACCCTTGTTATTTTTCTCTCTCTATCATTCTTGGCTCTCGTGCTGTGATTGCTCACTGAGCAATTGCTCTGTGTGTGTGTGTGTAGTTCTGAATATGTGTTCTTGTTATTGTAAGCTCCTGCTGAGGCTAATAGAGGTGAATATGAATGTGATGACATGTGATTAGTGGTTTGATTTGGACTGAGGGGAAATCCTCCAGGCCACTACATTGAGAGTGACAGAGAGACCTAAAATATATTTATGTTTATTTATTTTCCCTTTTGTTCTTTAACTATTTGCACATCATTACAGCACTACAGCATTGGGCCAGTAACCGAAAGGTTGCTGGATCGAATCCCCGAGCTGACAAGGTAAAAATATGTAATTCTGCCCATGAGCAACCCACTGTTCCCCGGGCACCCGAAGATGGGGATGTCAATTATGGCAGGCCCCCGCACCTCTCTGATTCAGAGGTGTTGGGTTAAGTGCAGAAGACGCATTTCAGTTGAATGCATTCAGTTGTACAACTGACTAGGTATCCCCCTATCCCTTTTCCCTAGACATAATATGACATTTGTGTATAATGAACTGTGTATAATGTTTACTGTTCATTTTTTATTGTTTAGTATCTATTTCACTCGCTTTGGTAATGTAAACATATGTTTCACATTGTCAATAAAGCCCCTGAAATTTTGAGAGAGAGAGAGAGAGAGAGAGAGAGAGAGAGAGAGAGAGAGAGAGAGAGAGAGAGAGAGAGAGAGAGGAGGCAGGTGTAGTGACCATGTCAAACAGCAGATGGTGCTTCAAGTCACTGTCACTCCCAGCCCTGAGGGGAGACTCACACAGGGCGCTCCATGGGCCGGTTGAGCAGTACACAACGTTTTGGAAATATTCAGATAGAAATATACTATGTAGAACAAACATGCCTCTCTGACATGTGCAATAAGAAACCACATTGTCTCTGTTCATGGTGTTTCTGTCTGCAGCATTCAACAACATTTAGCTGCTGAACGTGGCCCTGGTGACTATGATTTCAGGGTCAAATTCACTAGGAACCAAACAGAAGCAAACAGGGAGGGACGACCTGAACTTGTCCAATGAGAAATGCTTGTTTTTGTTTTCTGTTGCCCAAAACATTTCTATGGTATGCAATAATGAATATGGCCCATGTGTTAACGAAGCATACCGTTAATTATGCTTAGTTATGCTGTTTGTATATTTCATTTAACACCAGAAGAATGTACACCAGGATGATTTGAACTTTGACCAAGCACCAAAACGGCCTGCACTACATAGATTAATGGGTTAGTTCTGCTAGCTTGAACTCCCAGTCTGCTTAGTGTGCTTCACTGGTTTTAAATGATACCCCCCAGACACATACAAACACACATGAACACGCGAATGCACACACACACGCACATTCCCACAAGCAATCACCAGTATGCTTATTAGTGCCGATGCAAGCATATGTAAAACAAACACTTGTACACACACGCACACGCCTCAGGTTCCTGGGAAACCGTATTCATGAGGGCAGAGGTCGTCTGTGGTTTAATTGCTTTAATCTGTAATAGTTGTAGTTATTGGCAGGTCTCCCTTCCTTGTAACAACCGTGCCCTTGGACAGATGAGGACATTGATCTTCTCTCTTCGTTTTACTCTGTCTTGATCTTCCTAATTCTACCCTCATTCTCGATCTTCTTCTTCCATGTCTTCCTCTGTTTCATTCCCCCATTCTCTCCCAGCTCTCTCTCCCATTCATTTTTACCATACCTCTCTTCTTTCTCTCTCAACTAATTTTCCCTCTTTCCAACCTTCTCTCACTCTGTCTCTCTTTCCATCCGTCTCTCTCCCTCCTCTCTCTCCACTGCAACTGACCTGCCCCTCTATTAGCTGTATTACAGTTTATTAGGAGCCTTGAGCTTCAGGAAGGCTGCGGTAATGATATGTAGCCGCAAAGAGCTTACAGGTCTCACACACACACACACACACGTACACACGCACGTGCACACGCACGCGCACACGCACGCGCACACGCACACGCGCACACACACACACACACAGCTTCCCTGGCCTGACTGTTAGACGTTTTGCTCCGTTTCCCTCGTCTGGTACACCCTCTCACCCCTCTGTCGGTCTTACCCCCTCTCACTAGAGGTCTTCCCGAGTGCAAAAACTTTGACCCATTTCGAAATGGACCCCGGGCTTTCCTCCATAATATTTATAGAGACCCAGTCTGAACGGACCCAATGACAACCAGATCCGGCCCTGTAAAGACCCGGGCCTGTCCAGATCCAGTCTGATCCAATCCAAGTGAGGGAAGAAGCAGATTTCTTTTATACGTTATTCACTGAAGCTGTTATTGCACGCACTGAAGGTGAGAGGAATGAACGTGCTAGTAGCAGGCGGGGGAGGGACCATGCTGTGTGTTTGTGACTGTATGTGGCTGAGTGGGGTGATGAGGAGAGAGAGAGACAGCAGCAACCAAGTTGACTCGCACTAGTTACTAACTTCTAGCTGCCAAAGCTAGGTTATTTATCACCTTTTTGGATTACATAGTACCTGTTTTGACTAGCTAGTTAGAGAAGCTAGCTAGTTAACATAGCTAGTTAGCTACCTAGCTGGGTTGGCTAATTGAGGCTACATAGGCTGCAGTTACAACAAAACTCTATTCAAAGTGTTAGGTAGCAGCCTACCTGTTGTTTCTTTGTTTTCTCATTCAATTTTTAATTCCATTATTTTAATTCCATCTTCCATTGATCTCCTAACTTGCTTGCCATGGCAAGTGATAAGAATGGTGCCGGAGGGAATGGCTGCCATTTTACGGGCTCCTAGCCAATTGTGTTAATTTGTTGGGGTTTTTCTGCGATGTTTGTAACTCATTTTGTACATAATGTTTCTGCTACCATTTCTTATGACCGAAAAGAGCTTCTGGATATCAGAACAGCGATTACTCACCTCGAAATGGACGAAGATGATGTGAAGGATATACTGCTGCTCCCGGACCAGGCACAAAACCCTGTCGTTCTCATGAAGAGGAGACACCCATTGAGGGGAGGCAGATCCGGGAGCCTTGTCAGAATTTGTTGGTGTGTGGGTAACCCACCTCTACCATATGTCCTATTGGCCAACGTGCAATCATTGTAGAATAAATTGGATGAGCTCCATTCAAGACTATCCAACCAACCGGACATAATTGTAATATCTTATGTTTCACCGAGTCGTGGCAGAACGACGACATGGATAATATACAGTTGGCTGGGTTTTCCGTCCTTCGACAAGACAGAACACCTACATCCAGTAAGACGAGGGGTGGTGGTCTGTGTCTTTTTGTCAATAACAGCTTGTGCATGAAATCTAATATAAAAAAGTATTGTTTTTTTCTCGCCTGATGTAGAGTACCTCATGATAAGCTGTAGACCATACTATTTACGAAGAGTGTTTTCCTCTATATTTTTCATTGCTGTCTATTTATCACCACAAACCGATGCTGGCACTAAGACCGCACTATACGAGCTGTATAAGGCCATAAGCAAACTAGAAAATGCTCATCCAGAGGCGGCACTCCTAGTGGCCGGGGACTTTAATGCAGTAAAACTTAAATGTGTTTTACCTAATTTCTACCAGCATGTCACATGTGCAACCAGAGGAAAAAAAACTCTAGACCAACTTTACTCCACACACAGAAATGTGTACAAAGCTCTCACCCGCCCTCCATTTGGCAAATCAGACCATAATTCCATCGTCCTGATTCCTGCTTACAAGCAAAAGCTAAAGGAGGAAGTACCAGTGACTCGCTGAATACGGAAGTGGTCAGATGTCAGATTCTAAGAGCTGCTGCTTTCAAGGAGCGGGACTCTAACCCTAGTGCTTATAAGAAATCCCGCTATGCCCTCCGACGAACCGTCAAACAGGCAAAGCGTCAAGACAGGTTTAAAATGTTATCCTACTACACCGGTTCTGATGCTTGTCGGATGTGGCAGGGCTGGCAAACTATTACGGACTACAAAGGGAAGCCCATCCACAATCTACCTAGTGACACATGCCTACCAGACGAGCTAAATTACTTCTATGCTTGCTTCGGAGGCAAGCAACACATTAGCGTACATGAGAGCACAAACTGTTTCGGACAACTGTGTGATCACGCTATCCATGGCAGATGTGAGTAAGACCTTTAAACAGGTCAAAATTCACAAGGCTGCAGGGCAAGATGGATTACCAGGATGTGCACTCAGAGCATGCTCTGACCAACGGGCAAGTGTCTTCACAGACATTTTCAACCTGTCCCTGACCGAGTCTGTAATACCTACATGCTTCAAGCAGACCACCATAGTCCCTGTGCCCAAGAACACCAAGGTAACCTGCCTAAATGACTACCGACCCGTAGCACTAATATCTGTAGCTATGAAGTGCTTTGAAAGGCTGGTCATGGCTCACATCAACACCGTCATCCCAGAAACCCTAGACCCACTTCAATTCGCATAGCGCCCGAACAGATCCACAGACGACGCAATCTCTATTGCCCTCCACACTGCCCTTTCCCAGCTGGACAAAATTAACCCATACGTTATAATGCTTTTCATTGACTTTAGCTCAGCATTCATCACCATAGTGCCCTCAAAGCTTATTACTAAGCCAAGGACCCTGGGAATATACACCTTCCTCTACAACTGGATCCTGAAATTCTTGATGTGCCTCCCCCAGGTGGTAAGGGTAGGCAACAACACATCTGCCACACTGACCCTCAACACGAGCGCCCCTCAGGGGTGCATGCTTAGTCCCTTCTTGTACTCCCTGTTCACCCATGACTTTGTGGTCGGGCATGACTCCAACACCATCATTAAGTTTGCAGACGACACGATGATGGTAGGCCTGATCACCGACAACGATGACACAGCTTATAGGGAGGAGGTCAGAAACCTGGCAGTGTGGTGCCATTACAACAACCTCTCCCTCAACGTGATCAAGACAAAGGCACTGATCGTGGACTACAGGAAAGGGAGGGCAGAGCATGTCCCCATTCACAGAGCTTTAGTGGAGCAGGTAGAGAGCTTTAAGTTCCTTGGTGTCCACATCACCAAGGTCCAAACACAACAAGACAGTTGTGAAGAGGGAACAACAATGCCCTTCAGGAGACTGAAAAGTATTGGCATGGGTCCTCCGATCCTCAAAAAAGTTTTACAGCTGTGCATTGTGACTGGTTGCAAAAGATTCTGAACCTCTATGGGATCGGACCCCCCCCGCGGGACGGTTGAGCTGACATGCGCTAATGTGATTAGCATGAAGTTGTAATTAACAAGAACATTTCCCAGGACATCGACATATCTGATATGGGCAGAAAGCTTAAATTACAGTGAAATAATAACATGCTATTGTTTGAGGTGAGTTCACAATTATGAACTTGAAATTGTAATAATAAACTAAGTAGGCACATTTGGGCAGACTTGATACAACATTTAGAACAGAAATACAATGGTTCATTGGATCAGTCTGACACTTTGCACATAAACCACTGCCATCAAAATCTATATTGCACCTAAGCTTGAATAATACATTGTGGCCTTTCTCTTGCATTTCAAATATGATGAAAAAAATGTATTTAAAAAAACGCATGTTTTTTTCTATGTATTATCTTTTATGAGATCTAATGTGTTATATTCTCCTACATACATTTCACATGATGCATATCCTTGCTTCAGGTCTTGAGCTACAGGCAGTTAGATTTGGGTATATAATTTTCAGCGAAAATTGAAAGAAAGGGTCCGATCTTTAAAGCCATAAGACTACCGAACAGTTAATCAAATGGCTACCCGGACTTTGAATGACCAGTTCAAACACACTCATCTTCAATTCCCACCCCCATATCCCTCTTCTTCTCCTCTATTTTCCTTTGTCCACTTCTTCCACCCGCACTTTTCTTCTTTCTAGCACTCTCTTTTCTCCACTTCTATTCCTCCCGTCTCTCTCCATTTGCCCCTTTCTTCATTGCTGGCCTTTTATTTGACTTAATTGAAGTGGCCTGTTTGATGCCTACTTTCCTCCATCCCTCCAACCCCCCACCATTTTTCTCTTCTTTCCTCCAGTAGTGTGTAGTGTGAAGGGTGCCCAATGCTGTGGGTCTGAATGGCAGTAGTATTGGGACTGTAAAACCAACACCGTGGGACTGATTTGGTTTGGCTTCTATGGGATTTTAGGCTCAGACTTTTATTGCCAATGCCCTCTCCTCTTCACCCACCCTCATTTTCATCAATGGTTACCCTTTCACCTGCTCTTTCTTTCTTTCTTTCTTTCTTTCTTTCTTTCTTTCTTTCTTTCTTTCTTTCTCTCTCAGGCTCTCTCTCATTCGTTTACCCCTTAAACATCTTTGATTCTCCTTCTCTCTCTTCTTTCTCTCCTTTTTCTCCCTTCTCTCACTCTCTCCTTCCCTCTCCTCCCCCTTCCCTTTTTCAACCGGTAGTCATGCTCATTATGATTTCAAGGTGTTCATGTCTGTGACTGTGGCTATGCCATTAGAGCTGCTAGTCAGCCAGTCAATCAATCAGTCAGCCAGTCAGTTGGTCGGTCAGCCGCTGAGTCAGCCAGTCAGTCAGTCAGTCGGTCAGTTGGTCAGCCAGCCAGTCAGTCTGTTAGTCAGTCAGTCGGTCAGTCATTCAGTCAGCCAGTCAGTCTGTCAGTCAATCAGTATGTGAAGTGGTGACAACCTGTCCTGGTTTAAACTGGGATTCTCCATAGGTATCCATCTGTCTCTTTCCCACTATCTCCTATTTGACACATGCATCCTCCACTCCCACTGTGTAGCCGTCCGCCTGTTCGCAACTCACTATTCTTGCCCAATTTACCTTCCGGTGACCACTGTCTGTGTGATAGCTCTGAGACAGTTTGTGTGTGTGTGTGTGTGTGTGTCAGGGTTCCGTTGGGGTCTGTCTTGAGTTGACCTTTCTCTGCACTCTGTTGGTTTTCCAGACATTCCGTCTGAGAGAATGTAAGTGCTTGTTCCCCATAGATAGTCTGACACACACATGCACACTGTAAAAACATTGCTATAAGAATGTGCTATAAGAATGTATTAAATATTTTATCTCGTTGAAGAAAGAACAGTTCTATTTCTATATCTTTACTGTCTGTGCGTCAGACAGTGTGTTTGTGCCGGCATTGTGTCTTTGTACTGTATGTGTGCATCAATGGCGGTCGGTGCCGTTTAAGATTAGGGAGGACGATGTCTTTTTTTTAATGAGCTTGGCCGAGCTTGACCTTTCTTCTATTACAGCATATTGGATGACTGACATTTATATTCCATTCAACCAGCTCAATGTAACATGTTTAAATGTATTTTCAATCATCCTGCGGAGGGCAGAGAGGGAGGTGAGCATCTGCTTCAGCTCCAGCAGGGGAATCAGACGGATGCTGAGCATGTGCTTACCTTACGGACTGTAGCAGCTTCCAGTGGATTGAATGAGCCGGTGCTCAGTACGTTATTTAGAAGAGGTCTGCGCAAGGAGGTCCAAGCGCAACTGGCCTGCCGAGATGACAACCTCACCCTGGACGCACTCATTGTGATGGACATCCGTCTGGATAACCTCTGGGAGCGTCGGCATCTACATCACCTCTCTCCCTCCTTCGGCAAGTGTTCGGGATCAGAGCCTGAACCCATGGAGGTAGGGGTCACACGCCTTCCCGTAGAGGAACGATGCAGACGGATGCAACTGGGGCTCTGTCTGTACTGTAGCCAGGGAGGGCACAAGCGGCAGCGTTGTCCATTACTTCAGAATCCGGGATCCATTAGAGCAGAGGGACGGTCACGTGATGTTACATCCCCTAGACCAGAAGTGAGTATTCCATTTACTGCTCTTCCTGTTACTCTTTTTAGTTCCCATCACTCTGGCTGACTGTCCCCCTCATGCCATGTGTCTACAACTTTAGTGGATTCTGGCGTCGCGGGGAACATTATGGATCAGACCCTTGCCTCCTCTCTCAATATTACCACCTACCCACTCTCCTCTCCTTTTCCGGTTCAAGGTCTTGACAATCGGCCTCTAGGATCCGGAACCATCACAAGCATCACCCAACCACTCACCATGGAGCCCAATCACCAGAAAAACATCCCCTTCTTCATCACCAGTGCACCAGTTCACAAGATCATCCTTGGCTTCAGCGCCATAACCCTACCATCTCATGGTTGAGTATGAGAATCACCGACTGGTTACCTGAATGCCGGAAGGCCTGCTTTCCTATCCCCTGTGGTTCCATGTCGGTTGAGAGTCCTGTGGTTGCCCTCCAGCCTAACATCCCGGAGGAATTTCAGGATCTAAGAGAGGTATTCTCCAAGACCCGCGCTACCTGTCTCCATCCTCATTGCCCCTGGGACCATGCCATTTACGTTTTTTTCCGGTGCTACACCACTGCGCAGACTCATCTACCCTCTGTCAGAGGCTGAGACCCAGGCCATGGAGGACTACATTCAAGAGGCACTCCAACCGGGTTTCATCCGCAGGTCCACGTCCCCTGGGTCAGTTGGTTTCTTCTTCGTGGCCAAGAAGGAGGGAGGATTACGCCCTTGTATCGATTACCGTGACTGAATGACATCACCATGAAGTATTGGGAACCTCTCCCGCTGGTGCCATCAGCCATTGAGCAGCTCCGCAGGCCCCAGTTCTTCACCAAACTGGACCTGCAGAGTGCCTAGCAACTTATTCGCTTCCGGGAGTGGGATGAGTGGAAGACGGCGTTTAGCACGATGTCTGGTCATTACGAGTACTTGGTTATGCTCTTTGTCTTAGCCAATGCTCCGTCTGTGTTCCAGGTATTCGTCAACGAGGTGTTCAGGGACATGCTTGGATGTCAGGTGATTGTGTACATTGATGACATCCTGATCTTCTCAACCAACCTGGAGGATCACATCACTCACGTTCGAGCAATCCTGGAACGCCTCTTGGCTAACCACCTGTTCGTCAAGGCGGAGAAGTGCCAATTCCACCAGAGGGCGGTCTCCTTCTTGGGCTACCAAATCAGCCCTAAGGGAGTGAGGATGGAGGACAAGAAGGTAGATGCAATAAGGTCATGGCCAGTCCCAACCACCATCAAGGGGTTTGCCAACTTTTACCTTTTAACTTCAGCGCCGTCGGTTCCCCTCTCACCTCCCTCCTCAAGGGTGGGACTCGTAGGTTGGTTTGGTCTCCAGCAGCCGACGAGGCCTTTCGTCTCCTCAAGGGGTGTTTCACCTCCGCCCCCTTGCTAAACACCCAGAGCCCACGCTACCTTTTGTGCTTGAGGTAGAAGCATCGGATGTGGGTGTGGGGGCAGTTTTGTCACAAAGACAGAGAGACCCACTAAAATGGTATCCTTGTGCTTTCTTCTCCAAGGAAACTGTCCCCTGCAGAGAGGAATTACGACGTCGGCGATTGGGAGCTCTTGGCGGTGAAGTTGGCATTAGAGGAGTGGAGACACTGGCTGGTGAGTGCCAAGGAACCATTCATCATCCTCACCAACCATCGGAACCTTGAGTACATACGGACAGCGAGGAGACTGAATCCACGCCAAGCCAGGTGGGCCCTCTTCTTCGCCAGGTTAAACTTCACGCTGAGCTATCGCCCAGGTATTAAGAACATCAAGGCCGATACCCTGTCCCATATCTACGATTCGGGAGAGGCTCCTGTCCAGAGGGCACCGATAATCCCATTCTTCCGAGTTGTGGGTCCATTGGTTTGGGACGTAGATGTGGACATCCACCAGGCTCTAGAGAGGGAGCCCGTACCCTGGAATTGTCCTCCCGCATGCATATATGTTCCCACAGGAATAAGGATTGGCTGCTGACCTGGGCACACACATCTACGTTCCCACAGGAATAAGAATTGGCTGCTGACCTGGCAACACACATCTACGTTCCCACAGGGAAAAGGGATTGGCTGCTGACCTGGGCACACACATCTATGTTCCCACAGGGATAAGGGATCGGGTGCTGACCTGGGCACACTGCTGTCGTCGTTGGACATCCAGGTATTTCTCGCACCATCCATTCCATCACTGAGAAATACTGGTGGCCCACCTTGGTGCAGGATGTTATGCGGTATGTCAACTCCTGTTCCCTGTGTGTGCTTAAACCAAGTCCCCCCGGAATGCTTCTGCAGGGAAGAGCCTGCCGCTTCCTGTGCCTCAACAACCTTGGTCCCATCTATCCATTGACTTTGTTACTGATCTTCTCCCTTCTGATGGTTTCAGAAGGTAGTGGATAGATTATCCGAGTCATGTCGATTAATCCCTCTTCCTGGTCTTCCCACTGCTCTTCAGGTTGCTGAGGCACTCTTCCAGCAGGTCTACCGACATTATGGCCTTCTGGAGGACATCGTCTCGGACTGTGGCCCCGATTTCACATCCCGAGTATGGAAGGCCTTCTTGGAGAAGCTCAAGGTCACTGTTAGCCTCACATCCGGGTATCGGCCTCAGTCTAACGGGCAGGTTAGACAAACATTGGCATTACAATGGCCTTACTGAAGAACTCAGTGACTTTCAATGTGGCACCGTCATAGGATGCCACCTTTCCAACAAGTCAGTTCGTCAAATGTATGCCCTGCTAGAGCTGCCCCGGTCAACTGTAAGTGCTGTTATTGTGAAGTGGAAACATCTAGGAGCAACAACGTCTCAGCCGTGAAGTGGTAGGCCAAACAAGCTCACAGAACGGGACCGCTGAGTGCTGAAGTGAGTAGGGCAGTTGCAACACTCACTACCGAGTTCCAAACTGTCTCTGGAAGCAGTGTCAGAACAAGAACTGTTCATCGGGAGCGTCATGAAATGGATTTCCATGGCCGAGCAGCCACACACAAGGCTAAGATCACCATGCGCAACGCCAAGTGTCGGCTGGAGCGAGTGGTGTAAAGCTTGCCGCCATTGGACTCCGGAGCTGTGGAAATGCATTCTCTGGAGGTGTGAATCACGCTTCACTACCTGGCAGTCCGACGGAGAATCTGGGTTTGGTGGATGCCAGGAGAACACTACATGCCCGGATGCATAGTGCCAACTGTACATTTTGGTGTAGAATCAATAATGGTCTGAGGCTGTTTTTCATGGTTCGGGCTAGGCCCCTTAGTTCCAGTAAAGATAAATCTTAAAGCTACATCATACAATGACATTCTAGACGTTCTGTGCAGTTTTGGGAAGGCACTTTCTTGTTTCATCATGACACTGCCCCGTGTACAAAGTGAGGTCCATACAGAAATGGATGGTTGAGATCGGTGTGGAAGAACTTGACTGGCATGCACAGAGCCCTGACCTCAACCCCATCGGACAACTTTGGGATGAATTGGAACGCTGACCGTGAGCTTGGACTAAAACCAAAAGTTTACCTTGACTTGGAAGAGTTGAAGGGTTGGATATCCATAGCCAGCAGGCATTGAGTCAGGTGGTAGAGTAGGCTAAATTAGCTGTATTAGCTAGCTAAGTAAGTAAAAGTGTGTGTGTGTGGCGTCAGTATGCATTTGAGTGCATGTTATGTGTGTGTGTGTGTGTGTGTGTGTGTGTTGGGGTGTCAGTTTTGGTATGTGTGAGTGTGTGGGTAGAGTACAGTGTGTGTGCATAGAGTCAGTGCAAGAGAGTTAGTGCAAAAAGGGTCAATCCAGGGAGTCCTTGTAGACAGGTATTTAGCAGTCTTGTTTAGAAGTTGTTTAGAAGTCACTGTATGCTGCCACTACATGCTAAAGAGAAGAGGAGAGGCAAGGATCCTAACAAGATGGTGGACTAATTTACTACAGTGACTGACATCTCTAGGAGAGCTAAGGGACGTAGAGACACTTACTACACAATATCAACCCTGTGGGTGACTGTTTTTGACAAATATTTCATTTGGGAGAAAAACACCCGCTACGCATCAAATAGACAGAGGGCACTTTGTCCAAAAGAAGTTTGCATTACTGTAGCTCGCAATATTGCATCCTTTACACTGGTTTGGGTACGCTATAGAAGAGAAGAGAGGAGAAGATGAGAGGAGCCCCAGCATGACGCAAGTTAGATCCTAATGTTCGAAGCTCTGCAGCCCTCCTCAATCCCTCCTTCCTTCTCTCCTCTCTTTCTTCACTCTTCCCTCCCTTCTCAATGCGTTACCCTGACAACACATTCCCCTGTTCAACTGTGCTTTCACTCGTTTAACTAGAGAAAGGAAGGGAAGGTCTGTGAGACGAGACCACTGTGTGTGTGTGTGTGTGTGTGTGTGTGTGTGTGTGTGTGTGTGTGTGTGTGTGTGTGTGTGTGTGTGTGGTCACTCATGATATACTCTTTTTGTGTGATGGGCTTATTGAGCAGTCTCTGCTATGTGGTATCTGGTGTAGCAACCTGGACTCAGGTGTAGACATAACATAGTAAATGAAAATCCGTTAAGCTCAAATTAGAATAATATGTTACGTTTGTTATGTATTAATTTCCTCCTCCCAGCTGCCCACTGCACTGAGGCTAGGTAACACGGTCACCACCGATAAATCCATGATTATCGAAAACTTCAATGAGCATTTCTCAACGGCTGGCCATGCCTTCCGCCTGGCTACTTCAACCTCGGCCAACAGCCCCGCCCCCCCCGCTGCTCCTCGCCCAAGCCTCTCCAGGTTCTCCTTTACCCAAATCCAGATAGCAGATGTTCTGAAAGAGCTGCAAAACCTGGACCCGTACAAATCAGCTGGGCTTGACAATCTGGACCCTCTATTTCTGAAACTATCCGCCACCATTGTCGCAACCCCTATTACCAGCCTGTTCAACCTCTCTTTCATATCGTCTGAGATCTCCAAGGATTGGAAAGCTGCCGCAGTCATCCCCCTCTTCAAAGGGGGAGACACCCTGGACCCAAACTGTTACAGACCTATATCCATCCTGCCCTGCCTATCTAAGGTCTTCGAAAGCCAAGTCAACAAACAGGTCACTGACCATCTCGAATCCCACTGTACCTTCTCCGCTGTGCAATCTGGTTTCCGAGCCGGTCACGGGTGCACCTCAGTCACACTCAAAGTGCTAAACGATATCATAACCGCCATCGATAAAAGACAGTACTGTGCAGCCGTCTTCATCGACCTTGCCAAGGCTTTCGACTCTGTCAATCACCATATTCTTATCGGCAGACTCAGTAGCCTCGGTTTTTCGGATGACTGCCTTGCCTGGTTCACCAATTACTTTGCAGACAGAGTTCAGTGTGTCAAATCGGAGGGCATGCTGTCCGGTCCTCTGGCAGTCTCTATGGGGGTGCCACAGGGTTCAATTCTCAGGCCGACTCTTTTCTCTGTATACATCAATGATGTTGCTCTTGCTGCGGGCGATTCCCTGATCCACCTCTACGCAGACGACACCATTCTATATACTTTCGGCCCGTCATTGGACACTGTGCTATCTAACCTCCAAACAAGCTTCAATGCCATACAACACTCCTTCCGTGGCCTCCGACTGCTCTTAAACGCTAGTAAAACCAAATGCATGCTTTTCAACCGATCGCTGCCTGCACCCGCATGCCCGCCTAGCATCACCACCCTGGATGGTTCCGACCTAGAATATGTGGACATCTATAAGTACCTAGGTGTCTGGCTAGACTGCAAACTCTCCTTCCAGACTCATATCAAACATCTCCAATCGAAAATCAAATCAAGAGTCGGCTTTCTATTCCGCAACAAAGCCTCCTTCACTCACGCCGCCAAGCTTACCCTAGTAAAACTGACTATCCTACCGATCCTCGACTTCGGCGATGTCATCTACAAAATGGCTTCCAACACTCTACTCAGCAAACTGGATGCAGTCTATCACAGTGCCATCCGTTTTGTCACTAAAGCACCTTATACCACCCACCACTGCGACTTGTATGCGCTAGTCGGCTGGCCCTCGCTACATATTCGTCGCCAGACCCACTGGCTCCAGGTCATCTACAAGTCCATGCTAGGTAAAGCTCCGCCTTATCTCAGCTCACTGGTCACGATGGCAACACCCATCCGTAGCACGCGCTCCAGCAGGTGTATCTCACTAATCATCCCTAAAGCCAACACCTCATTTGGCCGCCTTTCGTTCCAGTACTCTGCTGCCTGTGACTGGAACGAATTGCAAAAATCGCTGAAGTTGGAGACTTTTATCTCCCTCACCAACTTCAAACATCAGCTATCTGAGCAGCTAACCGATCGCTGCAGCTGTACATAGTCTATTGGTAAATAGCCCACCCATTTTCACCTACCTCATCCCCATACTGTTTTTATTTATTTATTTTTCTGCTCTTTTGCACACCAATATCTCTACCTGTACATGACCATCTGATCATTTATCACTCCAGTGTTAATCTGCAAAATTGTAATTATTCGCCTACCTCATGCCTTTTGCACACATTGTATATAGACTCCCCCTTTGTTTTCTACTGTGTTATTGACTTGTTAATTGTTTACTCCATGTGTAACTCTGTGTTGTCTGCTCATACTGCAATGCTTTATCTTGGCCAGGTCGCAGTTGCAAATGAGAACTTGTTCTCAACTAGCCTACCTGGTTAAATAAAGGTGAAATAAAAAAAATAAAAATAAAAAAAATAATTTGTGGATGTTCATCAACTATTTTGTATGATATGTTACTAATTGCAATTCATACAATATGTTACGAATTTGCAATACGTTACGAATTTGTAATACGTATGATATGTTACAAATTCAAATTTGTTGTGGCTAACGTTAGCTAGATGGCAAATGCTAATGTTAGCTAGGTGGCTAATGTTAGCTAGGCTAGGTGTTAAGGTTAACGTTAAGGTTAAGAGTTAGGATAAAGGGATAAAGTTAGGGGAAGGGTTACTTAACATGCTGAGGAAACTCAGCAAAAAAGAAACGTCCCTTTTCCAGGACCCTGTCTTTCAAAGATAATTCGTAAAAATCAAAATAACTTCACAGATCTTCATTGTAAACGGTTTAGACACTGTTTCCCATGCTTGTTCAATGAACCATAAACAATTAATGAATATGCACCTGTGGAATGGTCGTTAAGACACTAACAGCTTACAGACGGCAGGTAATTAAGGTCACAGTTATGAAAACTTAGGACACTAAAAAGGCCTTTCTACTGACTCTGTAAAACACCAAAAGAAAGATACGTGCTCATCTGTGTGAACATGCCTTAGGCATGCTGCAAGGAGACATGAGGACTGCAGATGTCGCCAGGGCAATACATTGCAATGTCCGTACTGTGAGACGCCAACGACAGCACTACAGGGAGACAGGACATATTATTGTCCTAGCAGTGGCAGACCATGTGTAACAACACCTGCAAAGGTTCGGTACATCCGAGCATCACACCCGCTGGACAGGCACAGGATGGCAACAACAACTGCCCAAGTTACACCAGGAACTCACAATCCCTCCATCAGTGCTCAGTCTCAGATATTTTTGGTTATGTAAAATATATTTCACAGCAGTTTAGATGGTACAATGACTCTCTACACTGTACTTTCTTGTTTTGTGACATAAACTGAAATTAGGTGAACAATTCAAATTTTAGCAACCAGGAAAAGACGGAGCCTTCTATCTTGAAACGTTTACTATGTTACATCCAGTCTATGAGACCAGGCTTGAGGTAGGCCTGTTTCAGTTTGTGTGTGTGAGTCTGTGTGTATTAAAGAGAATGTGTGTGTGTCATTATTGTATTTATTTGTTGCTCTCCTCATTCTGTGGCACTGGCAGGGTATTCAGTGTGTGTGCATGTGTGTGTCTGTATCTGCTTATGTGTATGCTGATCTTATTGTGCAGTCTGGCATTTGGCAGGTCCATTTGATTCTTGGCAGGTAGATCAGAGCTCCTCTCTGCCCAGCCGAAGCAAAGGATTACAGAGAAAAGAGAGAGAGACTTCCCGAGGCAGCACCATTCAGCCACCCCTGGGAATAGTATCAACATATACACTGCCTCTGTGTTCATAAGGAAGTGCATAGAGGATGTTGTATCGGTCCCAGGTTCAAATGTTTAAACCTGCAATGCGTGACAATGTGTGTACAGGTGTTTATAGAGACCCCTCTGTCAAGAATGCTGTATTTCTTCTACATTTGAACATGATATGCCAGAAACCCCAGCTCTCATTGCAAGTCGCCGCTGGGATGACGTGGCATCAACATCCGCTCGGAGACTTTGTGGCTGTGGTAGTGACAACCCAACGGAGTCGGGAAATGTGAGGCTGTGGATGCCGATGCAATTACAGTTATGGACAAGATTGATGATAACTCAATTCCATTTTAGCAACACTGTCTTCAGAACAGGTACTCAAAATGTTATACACCGGCTTTTATTCTCATTTTTATATTGTAATAAAAAATATCCACGCTGTCAGCTAGAAAGGTAGCTAGCTATCTAATTTAGCTAGCTAACGTTACATGGCTGCTAGCTAAAAGCTTAGCTACTGGGAATTCCCCTGCTTGGTACGAGATAGCAATATGATGATAGCTTTAGTACATTAGCTATCACACTTACGTAAAAAAGCAGTGTAAAATATTAATTTTGACTATCATAGCTCTGCAATCATGGAAAATAACCTTTGCTTTGGCAAGTCCTTTGCCCTTCTCTGATTCCTATACTAGCGAACTAATAACATTACTGTTATGGCCGCTTGATTCTCGAGAGCCATGGCTATGAAGATGTGCATGATTGTAGAAGTGTTATACTCAACTCTTCTGCATGAAAATCATTATGGTTTATACATAAAACCAAAACCATGTAGTGAGCAATCCTGATAACTGTGTTGTGTACATGTTTTTTCTGTAGGATTCCAGCGTCGAAGAGCCACAGACCGTCCAGGGGCACAGGCAGGACTGCAGAAAGAAACGGACAGCAAGACCTTGAAAGGGCTGCCCGACTGAAAGGAGAGGCCGGCCGACTGAAAGGAGAGGCCGCCCGACTGAAAGGAGAGGCTGGCCGACAAGAAGGTTAGTAAAAATCTTTCACCTGTGGTACTGTTTACCCGTTTCACAATATTACAAACATATCACACATTTGGCCACATTCTGTCATTTCATGTTGCTTTTTTATTATCATTACAGACTAAATTGCGAGCGCTGTCCATTGAAGGGGAGATGCTGGAGCTGTCCGCTTCCCTTCTACCTGGAGTGATTTTTTTACATCATGGTGTACCGGAGAGCTATCCCAGGGTCTCCAGAAATCCAAGACAACCTCAATGGTGCACCTGCCTGAATTGCAGGGAGACTCCTGCACCTTACAACACACAACTGCTGCCATTTCACCACTGCAAAATTCCATGTATTTTTTACCAAGTATGTTACCATAACAAGATGACACTTCCATGACTTCCATGACTACACCATACTTGATTCTTAATTTCTAAATTAAGAAAATATGGTAAAATCTTTAAGTAGTTTTGTGAGTTTTTCCTTGGTCTGGGTGAAATCAGTTCAATACTTTACCAGTTCACCACATTGTTTCCCTTACACTACCTTGTATTCTTGTTTATCTACCTAATAAAACTTTACTTGACCTGATCATCTAATCGGACCGGCTTGTTTTGTACTGCATTTACACTAGGGTAGTCCATCCGTCTTTCTTGATATCTATCCACCTGTAGGTCTGCTCATTTGAAGTGTAAACCGTCAAGAGCGTAGATATCCAGGAAAATAACAGTTTAGTATATCCTTCTTAAAGCCATTCCAAAAGTACAATGATGACTATATGCTAGATACAGTGAGGAGAACAAGTATTTGATACACTGCCGATTTTGCAGGTTTTCCTACTTATAAAGCATGTAGAGGTCTGTAATTTTTATCATAGGTACACTGTGAGAGACCGAATCTAAAACAGAAATCCAGAAAATCACATTGTATGATTTAAGTAATTCATTTGCATTTTATTGCATGACATAAGTATTTGATCACCTACCAACCAGTAGGAATTAGGGCTTTTTCTTTAAGAAGCCCTCCTGTTCTCCACCGTATTAACTGCACCTGTTTGAACTCGTTACCTGTATAAAAGACACCTGTCCACACACTCAATCAAACAGACTCCAACCTCTCCACAATGGCCAAGACCAGAGAGCTGTGTAAGGACATCAGGGATACAATTGTAGACCTGCACAAGGCTGGGATGGGCTACAGGTCAATAGGCAAGCAGCTTGGTGAGAAGGCAACAACTGTTGGTGCAATTATTAGGAAGATTAATTAATGGAAGAAGTTCAAGATGACGGTCAATCACCCTCGGTCTGGGGCTCCATGCAAGATCTCACCTCGTGGGGCATCAATGATCATGAGGTAGGTGAGGGATCAGCCCAGAACTACACGGCAGGACCTGATAAATGACCTGAAGAGAGCTGGGACCACAGTCTCAAAGAAAACCATTAGTAACACACTATGCCGCCATGGATTAAATCCTGCAGCGCACGCAAGGTCCCCCTGCTCAAGCCAGCGCATGTCCAGGCCCGTCTGAAGTTTGCCAATGACCATCTGGATGATCCAGAGGAGGAATGGGAGAAGGTCATGTGGTCTGATGAGACAAAAATAGAGCTTTTTGGTCTAAACTCTACTCGCTGTGTTTGGAGGAAGAAGAAAGATGAGTACAACCCCAAGAACATCATCCCAACCGTGAAGCATGGAGGTGGAAACATCATTCTTTGGGAATGCTTTTCTGCAAAGGGGACAGTACGACTGCACCGTATTGAGGGGAGGATGGATGGGGCCATGTATCGCGAGATTTTGGCAAACAACCTTCTTCCCTCAGTAAGAGCATTGAAGATGGGTCGTGGCTGGGTCTTCCAGCATGACAACGACCCAAAACACACAGCCAGGGCAACTGAGGAGTGGCTCCGTAAGAAGCATCTCAAGGTCCTGCAGTGGCCTAGCCAGTCTCCAGACCTGAACCCAATAGAACATCTTTGGAGGGAGCTGAAAGTCCGTATTGCCCAGCGACAGCCCCGAAACCTGAAGGATCTGCAGTGTGTGCAAACCTGGTCAAGAACTACAGGAAACATGATCTCTGTAATTGCAAACAAAGGTTTCTGTACCAAATATTAAGTTCTGCTTTTCTGATGTATCAAATACTTATGTCATGCAATAAAATGCAAATTAATTACTTAAAAATCATACAATGTGATTTTCTGGAGTTTTGTTTTAGATTCCGTCTCTCACAGTTGAAGTGTACGTCTATGATAAAAATTACAGACATCTACATGCTTTGTAATTTTTGTATTTTTTATTTTACTAGGCAAGTCAGTTAAGAACAAATTCTTATTTTCAATGACGGCCTAGGAAGAGTGGGTTAACTGCCTGCTGTTCAGGGGCAGAACGACAGATTTGTACCTTGTCAGCTCGGGGGTTTGAACTTGCAACCTTCCGGTTACTAGTCCAACGCTCTAACCACTAGGCTACCCTGCAAAACCACTAGGAAAATCTGCAAAATCAGCAGTTTATCAAATACTTGTACTCCCCACTGTAAATGCACAAGTACTGTTTCTCACACAAGTTTGTTTCCCACACAAACTTCCCTTATTTATATGTTTGATTGTAGGCCCACCTCTTTCAAAAACAATCCTGAGTTGTCTCTAGGTCTTCACACTTTCCAGGAAGCACCAAGTCTGACAACAGGGAATGCTCCAGTCCTTCTCAGCTCAAAGGTGTGCTGCTAACTGCATCCTGTGCTGCATGGTGACGTCTCCTCGAAGTTGTAGCAGCTCAGTTGTTGGTGGCACTCCATGGAGATTTTGGTCATCGGATCTCTGGATCATTCTGCTAGGCCCTACTGAGAGCCCAGTCTTCTCAACACTGCTCTCTGAAGTTCTGGGATGTAGGTGTATTCCTTTGCAGTTTTCAATGTGTGGATACTTCACTTTTGAGACTTGTTATTGTAGTCTCCTTTAGCTGAAAGACAAAATAATGACAAAATATGATTCTATATAATTTCATTACTATCAGTGCAGAACTGAAGTGTTGAAATATAACAGCCATAACATATATTATATTTTTATGAGTTGTAAGAAATTTACATTTTTCACAATCGAGAGGACAACGAACAATTACATCTTGTTGCCCTACGCGTTCTCCAAGTGTCACGTTCTGACCTTAGTTATTTTGTTATGTCTTTGTTTTAGTATGAGTTGGGTGGGTTGTCTATGTTCGTTTTTCTATGATTTGGTATGTCTGTGTTTGGCCTGGTATGGTTCTCAATCAGAGACAGCTGTCAACCGTTGTCCCTGATTGAGAACCATACTTAGGTAGCCTGTTTTCAGCCTTGATTTGTGGGTGATTATTTTCTGTTGAGTGTTTGTATTCTGCACCAGACAGAAGTGTTTCGGTTTCATTCGTTCACTTTGTTGTTTTTGTTCAGTGTTCAATTTCTTTATAAAAAATATGGACACTTACCACGCTGCGCATTGGTCCTCACCTTCTTCCACCAACACCGGCCGTTACCCCATGGCTGGACAATGGTTACAAAGGTTGTAGGCAAGTGCTACCAGTAGGGCTCCATCCTTAGACTGGAGGAGAGAAAGCAAACCGTGTACATAAGTGATTCTGGAAGGACACCAGTTCAGATGTAGACCTAGATCAGGGATGGGCAACTACTGTCCTCTGGGGCTTAATTGGTGTCACACTTTCCCCCACTAATCACACTTGATTAAAGTAATTGCATTCTAAAATGAATACCATTATAAGTTGATTATTGGGTCAGGCGAGTTGGCTGGGGAAAAAGTGTGACACCAATCAGGCCCCGAGGACTGGAATAGGCCAACCCTTATCTAGATCTGACTCCAATAATCAACTAATCATGATCTTCCGTTTACAATTAGTTTTTCAGCTGTGTTTGCTAGGGATAGGGAAAAAGAGTGACCACTTCAGCCCCGAGGACTGGAATTGACCGTCCCTGACCTAGATAGACAAAGTATCAAACATGCTCCATCAATCCTAATCTGTCATACGATTTTACCATTTGACAACTATGACAGAATTACATTCGATGAACATCAGTCTTATATTTCCAGTGTAAAAACATTCAGTTTAGGATGCACGGAGTAAGTATTTGTTTCCCTCATTGGATAAGGAGGTTATTAGGCAGAATTAATGTTTCCAATCATTCAGTATAATGTCATGTTCATTTTATACACTCAATACATGTGCATCTTTTGGGCTAGGTCTGTCTATATCTCAACCATACAGCTCAATTGGGGAATAACAGTAATATGTGTGCAGTAGGCTAATATTGAGATAGTGTGTCATCAATACTCAAAGTACATCTTGGGTAGTGCATTTTCCTAAACAGTTTATCATTATAAAATGTCTACTTTGTTGTTAGGTAGCTAAAGCGTTGTCTTTGCTTACCGATCGTATTCTGCTCCAATACTCGACAATGGTGCGGTTGGAAATACAGGCTTGCCAGGAGTTGATGTTGATTTATTCCTGTCATGACTGATATTTTCTAGAGTTTAGATGTCAAATAATGAACAGTTGACATGAGAAGAGAGGTGATACAATTTGCTAGTTTCAGAATGTTTTGTTTACAACAGCTGACTAAAAATTGGGCAGAACACTAGGCGTGCAGTTGAGAACGTTTCCATGGTAACGGTGCCTCTACAATTCCATGATGAAACTTTGAAATGAAATTGCCACTTGTAGCAAACAAGTTTCATGAAATACATGGCCCAGAAACAGGGTCACAGTTTTTAAAACTAAATATCAGTAAGCCAGGCTAGCTATGTCAGCAAAATAGCTAGCTAGTTCTCTGCTTGGCAGAATGTTAGCAAAATGTATCGGTCTCATTGCCTAGACTTTGGCTTAGGTTTTGACATGTTGAATCTTGAATACTCCAGCCAACAACATGAGATGTTCTAAAACTAGACCGTTCAGATCAATATACTCTGTGGCTCCGCCTCCCCACTGACGGAAAACACGTCGCATATTGTGCACTATTCAATGAATACCAGTGAATAACGAGGTTCTCAGGCAGGCTAGCAGCACACTATTGTTATTGTTGCATCACATTGGATGACCACTAGCGACTTATTGGAGCTTTTGAGCCCCAAACCAATCCAAATGTAGTATTCATCGGTCAGAAAATAAATTCAAACACAAGTATTCAGACCCTTTACTCAGGACTTTGTTGAAGCACCTGGCAGAGATTGAAGCACCTGGCAGAGATTACATCCTCGCGTCTTCTTGGGTATGACGCTACAAGCTTGGCACACCTGTATTTGGGAAGTTTCTCCCATT
Source organism: Oncorhynchus mykiss (assembly GCF_057628025.1). Classification (NCBI taxonomy): domain Eukaryota; kingdom Metazoa; phylum Chordata; class Actinopteri; order Salmoniformes; family Salmonidae; genus Oncorhynchus; species Oncorhynchus mykiss. The sequence continues at coordinate 78,402,411 of NC_143029.1, forward strand.
TTTCTCTGCAGATACTCTCAAGCTCTGTAAGGTTGGATGGGGAGCGTTGCTGTACAGCCATTTTCAGGTCTCTCCAGAGATGTTCGATCG